>NC_039244.1:8927386-9099886 GCF_003368295.1 Carassius auratus | reverse complement strand
CCGGTGCTGTTAATAATGGTAATCCTTTTTCTCAATAAGTTAAAAATGAAGGTTCCCATAACATGCTTGCCAGAATAATAATGAAATGTTTTTTTTTTTTTTTTTTTTTGACAGACGAGCAAGGTGTTGTCAACAATCAGGAGTTGATAACCCCACCAGAAAACATTGCGCAAGAGGTTGAAATTACCACCGAATCACAACACGCCCTAGGACACGTCACAAATCCTGCCTCCGCCGACGTTCCGGCCCCCGAGGATGGTTCTCACAATCTCCCAGATGTCTCAAGCTTACGCACTGAAGCTAGCGTTACGTGAAGACCGCGTCACTCGGAGGGTCAGGGGGTGAAACGTTTGAGGTTACCGGAGTGGGGAACGGACGATGTACCAAGCACCAGTCGTTTAAGGAGTTCGGAGAATAACGGTATGTATTAAAGCAGTAAAAAATTGCTTTTACGTTTTATGTTTTGCGTTTTATTCAGCAAAATAATTAAAAACCTTTATCTATATTTACAGAGCAGCGATATGATAAAGGAGGGGTGACAGCTTGGAGCGATTCTATGGTGAGCGCGTGGGATCGTGCGTCTTTTAGCGACTCGGCAAGCGAGGAGGAGACGGAAGAACTGCCTAACGAAGACCCTCAAGAACTGTTCCGTGAACGTGACTTAAATAGAAGGCTTGATTATGATATGCTTCGCCGTGTTAATCGACGGTTTGGCACACTTTTCGATTTGAGCGGTCAAGCATTGTCCTATCGGGGTGCAGAAGAGATCGTGGGTAATGCTCAAAGTGATGTGGTAGGGATTTTGAGGAACATCATCGAATGCCAGCAACAGCTCAACGAATCCTTACGTCACGCTGCCGAATTTTGGAGAAGCTGTCACGAACAATTATATGGTGAATTTCGTCAGTTTCAACAGCGCATGAACGGGGTACCGGGAGAAATCCATCAGGTACAAGTTGAACAAAATTTAATTGTTAATGCTCTTACTCTGATCACTGAACGTTTAAATCTAATGCAAAGAATGTTATCAGATTTGTACCAGCGTGATCATCCTTGATATGTATTGTCTTGTTGTTTTTAGTATTATTAATTTTTTTTTTTTTAAATTTGGCTTAAAAAAAAAAAAAAAAAAAAAAAAAATATTGTTTATTATTTCTTACACGTATTATTGTTTTGTTCTAGGTTGTGAATTGCCATTAGTTTTTTCATTTATTAATATTGTCTATTGGCATCGATTTATACCATATTGCATGTTATTGTGTCCCACATTAGGGGTTGTTTTACTTCAGGAGAAAATATGTGGTTTTGAATTTATAACAGCTGTATGTTTCTGTTTTGTCAACTATATCGCATTGTGAGCTGGTGTTGGTGTTTTCAGGAGTATGCACGCTTGTCTTTAAAATAAAAAAAATAATAATTCAAAATGAGTAGTAAAAGATGTCACGATGATTTACATACCCATGCTTCAGAAGATGATCAGAGACCATTAAGACCCAGATATGATTTTCAAAACAGTACACAGCAGTTACACGAAATTATTAACAATCATTTACAGATGTTACCGCCTAATCCTCTTAACATGATAGATAGATTACACGAACTTATAGACGAACAACACGAATGGTTGGGTGCCGTTGTAGACAGCGATGGTCAGGTCGGTGCAGGAACTTCTAATGACGATGCCTCGGGTTACGATCCCACAGCTCCAGATATGGGTCTCAGTCAGCATTACATAGATAGACTAGTGAGAGAAGGAGGTAGTGTGGGTAATTTTACGATTGTCCCAAGACCTCGATTTAATGGGCTAGAAATTCGCAGAACTTTAAATTTTCGTGAAATAGCGACAGATGATTTTGCAGCGTATAATATATTTTTACATGATATTTTGAATGAGATTGTTACGCTTTCCAGATTATTAGCTGGAGAGGGGGGTTTTTTTTAACATCTCTCTGCAAGGTGCAAGTCTCCCCACAGATATTAATGCCGTTCTAACACCTGATAACAACCACGACGTTAATGTGTTTGTAGAACAAATCGAACGAACCGTTCAAAGCAATACGGATGTGGCTTTTGATACCGCTTTAGAGTTACGTGTCTCTGTAGCGCGAAACAAACAAGGCGGTGGTCGTTGGAAGTTGGCTGATCTGGCACATAACCAGGTCATACAGAAAAATAGAATGCATTTGTTTGCCCCCAAAAATGTCACAGACAATATGTGTTTTAGCATGTGTATAGCTCACTTTCTAAATCCACAGTGTACCGACGCAGAATTGATGACATTAGCTAGAAATATACATACCGATCTGGGTTATGATCCACAAGATAAAATTGCGTTGCATGATGTTTCTAAATTTGAAACCCTTCTAGACTTGAAAATAGTTATCTTTCACAGATCAGGTTCAGGTAAATTGGAAGTGTATAAAAATACAGATGAGCTGCATCACAAGACGCTGCATTTGTACCTGCATGAAGAACATTTTTATGGGATAAAAAATCTGAAAGCCTTCTTAGGATACGCGTATGTTTGTGAGTACTGCTATCAAGGGTTTAGTGATCGTAGTCTACATCATTGCAAATTTACATGTAACGTATGCATGAACATATCTTGCTACACGCATCCCAAGAAATCGGTGCAATGCGATGATTGCTTGAGATACTGTAGATCTGATTTCTGCTATGAAATGCATAAACAAGCAAAAAGTGACGGATCAAAGTCTCAGTGTGATAGCATAAAATACTGTGATAAATGTTACAGACAGTACAGAGCAAAATGGACCGGTGATAAGCTATTAACGCACAAATGTGCCCCATCCAGATGTGTTCACTGTGCCGAAGTTCTCATGGGTGAAGATCAGCACTGTTGCTATATTCAACCAACCAAGCCTAGTGAACATAGTCAAGACTATATTTATTTTGACTTTGAGACGATGTATGAAGACGGTCGTCATAAGGCAAATTATGTTTGTGCAATAACGCAAGCTGGGGATGAGTTTTCGGCGGAAGGTGTAGATTGTGTGGATCAGATGGTCAAGCATTTCAGACGACCGAAATTTGAGGGTTTCACATTTATCGCACACAATTCTTCAGGTTTCGACTCTTTTATACTGCTAGAGTATTTTACTAGTCAGGGACTAACACCAAAAATCATACTCCAAGGCTGTAGACTTGTTTACATGTACGATCAAGCCTTTAAACAGAGATACATCGACAGCTATAGCTTCTTGCCCATGAAATTGTCAAAAATGACCTCTGCTTTAAACTTAAACACCAGCGAAAAAGGATATTTTCCACATCATTTTAATCGCTTGCAGAATGCAAACTATATCGGTCCGTATCCGTCAAAAGATTATTACGGATATCAGACGATGTCTGACGCTGAACGTGTGAAATTTGATTCGTGGCATGAGGGTGTAGCAGGAGAGGTGTTTGACTTCAAAAAGCAACTAGCATTGTACTGTAAGAATGACGTTGTTTTGCTACGTGAAGGCTGTATGAAATACAGAAAAGAGTTTATAGAGTGCACCAACGTAGATCCTTTCGGATGTATAACATTAGCCGGCTGTGCTATGAAAGTGTTCAAAACGCTTTTTTTAACCAAAGACACGATTGCCTTAACGCACAAAAATGCTTACATCAATCAGTACAAAGCTTACTCAAACCCCTCCATACAATGGTTGGAATACATTAAAGCAAGCAGAAACGTCGATGTTCATCACGCTTTAAATTATGGTGAAGCCAAATTTGGACCGTATCATGTGGACGGCTATTATGAGACTGATAATGGAGATAAAATAGCTTTGGAATTTCTGGGATGTTTCTGGCACGGACATTGTTGTCGTTTTAATCCTAACGATTTGAATCCTGTGTCAAAAACGCCTTTTGGCCTGCTCAGAAGACAATCTGACAATAAGCTGAACGTTTTGCGTAATACCTACAATCTCAAAGTGCACAAGATTTGGGAATGTCAGTGGGAGTCTGCTAAACAAAACGATCCCAATGTCATCGCATTTATGAGTAATTATAATGCACCAGCGAGACTGAATCCTAGACAAGCACTTTACGGCGGACGCACGAATGCACCCCGCTGTACCACGAGACCGCCGAGGGCGAACGCGTGTCATATCTGGATTTCACATCTCTATATCCGTATGTACAGTCGTGTAAAACCTACCCTATCGGACATCCTGAGATCATTTTAAAAGATTTTGAACCGGTCAAATCTTATTTCGGTCTCATTAAATGCAATGTACTGCCCCCACGTAAACTACTGCATCCAATATTACCTGCAAAATCCTCTCAGGGGAAACTACTATTTGCGCTGTGTCGCACCTGTGCTGAGACGCAGTATCAGGGTCAGTGTCAGCATAGTGATGACGAAAGAATCATTTCAGGAGTTTGGACCTCTGTCGAGCTCTCCAGGGCTATTGATAAAGGTTATTCGGTAGTCAGAATTGAGGAAGTCTGGCATTTTCCGCAGACATCAGACACTTTATTCAGCGGTTATGTTAAGACGTTTCTCAAATTCAAACAAGAGGCTTCAGGATTTCCATCACATGTAGTGACAGATGATGAAAAGGAGTCTTACGTCAGAGATTATTTTGAGAAGGAGGGAGTTCAGCTCGACCTTGACAAAATAGCGCTTAACCCCGCACGCAGATCTATAAATAAATATTTATTGAATTCGCTTTGGGGTAGATTTGGTCTTAGGTGTAATCAAGCTACAGCGGAGCTTTTAACAGACCCTGAAGATTTCGCCCGCTATATCTTTGGAAACGGCCGTGTCATTAAACACTTCTCATTCGTGTCGGACACTGTGGCTTTAGTTCAATGGTGCTATGCCGATGAAGACCCCGCCCCCGCGAGTGATGTTAATGTATTCATCGCCGCATTTACCACGGCTTACGGCCGTCTGGAGTTATATGAGCTCATGGATCAGTTAGGGCCCCGTGTTTTTTATGTAGATACAGACAGCGTTATCTTTGTATCGAAAGATGGAGATTGGATGCCTAAAACAGGTACATATCTTGGTGAGTTGACGGATGAACTTGATGATGGAGATTTCATAAGTATTTTCGCGTCAATGGGCCCGAAGAGTTACTCCTTTAAAACCACAAAAAATAAAGTAACTCTTAAAGCTAAAGGGGTCACGCTGCATTCCGCTAATGCGAAAATTGTAACTCTAGAAAGCATGATATGTCTGATACAGGGTTATGTAACGTCACGTGACACTAGCCACTTGCTCACACGCACAGAGACCATTGTGCGGAATAAAAAGAAGTTCACTTTGCGTAATACAGCAGTATTGTAAAGATTCAAAGTGGTTTATGACAAACGTGTGCTACTTCCTGATTACACCACACTTCCTTATGGCTACTAACGGTATTTCTAACGCACAAAATGTGTATGTTGAAGAGGATTTTGACTTTCGTTTAGAATATCCATTCTCAGTCTTGGTGTCGGGCCCGTCAGGAAGCGGAAAGACTGTTTTTGTAAAGAACTTATTGCGTAATGCATACAAGTTGATCAATGTAAAAATTGACAGTATTGTATTTTTATACAGTTGTTGGCAACCTTTGTATGATGAACTGTTGTCATTGTATGATATCAAATTTATTGAAGGTATTCCAAAGTCTTTAACCGATGAAACTTTAATAAAACCCAATGTCAATGTACTTATCATATGTGACGATCTGATGTGCCAAGCATTTTCAAACGCTGAACTCTCGCGAGCTTTCACACAATACGTGCATCATATACCATTTTCTATCATATTGATAACCCAGAATCTGTTTTTTCACGGTAAAACCAGTAGGACTATCGCCCTCAATACTCACTATCTTATTTTGTACAAGAGTCCGAGAGACTCGATGCAAATAATGACTTTAGGACGACAGATTTACCCAGGAAACACAAAATTCTTTATGGAGTGTTATAAGGATGCTACCAATCAACCTTACGGCTTCCTTTTGATTGACTTTAAAGCTAAAACACCGGAGCGTTTTCGTCTCAGATCACATTTGTTTTCAGATCAACAGGTGGTGTATGTGCAGAAAAGAAAATGAGTGATAGGCTGTGTAAAAACCTACCTCTTTTAAAACTATTATATAAGGCTTCGCCGAGACAACGTCGTGTTATTTTACAGTCAGCGTCAGATCAGCTGATTCTATCCCTGTGTGAGATAGCTCTAAATGTTCTTCACGGCAACATACCTCTAAACACCAACCAGTTCCGGCGGTTAAAAAAGAAAAAACAGGAGATCAAATACGCTGCTAGTAAAAAGATTAACATCAAAAGTAAAAAGCGGTTGATTAATCAACGAGGCGGTTTTCTTGTACCTCTGTTAAGTGTGGCAATACCATTTATCACTAGTTTAATAACCTCCAGACAGCATTAGAAATGGAATATGCCGAAAAACTTTACCTAATCCCTCAGAATCAGATGAATAAATTAAGGACTGCAGGTGTTCGTGAGACAATTCAACAAACTGTGGAGAACGATTTAGATGCGGCTATACGAAGCGTATTGCAGAGGAGTGATTTAGATTCGCATGGGAAGGCTAAACTTTATTCCAGCGTCTTACAGAGGTTTTTAACTATAGTAAAACAAGGTGATTTGGAGAGCAGTACTTTAACTCTTTCACTACCGAAAACGGACGCTATTCATCCCGATGAACCTGCTAATACACCTGCTACTGCACCTGCCACTGCATCTGTTAGTGCACCTGCCAGTACACCTGTTAGTGCCCTGGCGCTGCACCGTCGCATGATGATGATGATGAAGGCGAGGATCACCTTGTCAATGAAATCTTAAACAATGTGCCTCAAAGAAGTTTAAAAAACATCAAACTCATTCTGAATAAAATGTCTAATGCCAAACAAGTGTCTTCATGGACAAATTCTGGAGAGTTTGTATATAAAGGGAATGTAATTGTAGGTTCACACATGTTGGATTTGGTTAAAAGTATAACGGCACCTCACACGTTCCGTGATGAATACAGACCGCGCGGTTGGGATGAATTTCTGGATGCTTTTGCAACTTTAAATATACCATTTTCCACTATCATGAATCCGCAGGTTAAACGCACGGTTGAAACCCTTAAAAGGAAATCGCCTAACCCCACGAAAAAAGGCGGTCGTAAAAAGCACACGTCAAAGACTATGACACAATCTACTACAGCTGTTGGACAGTTGTTTAATTCACCCTCGCTCGATACTACAGCCTGGTTATCTTTTTAATTTTTATTTATTTTTGTGTATGTGTAAATATGTTTTTGAAATAATTGCGTTGTTATGTATTAAGTTTTTGATGTAAATAAAAAAAGATAAAAAGAGGTCTGTCTATACGTTGTCTTTATTTATACAGTACAAACATATTATTGACATTCAAGATTACATACCATTTTTATTTATTAAACATAAAATAATAACACAGTTCTAGACGCACTAAAGGCACCTTTTACAATTTTGTACACAGTTAATAGAATTAAATGTATGGCAGAGAGAAGGTTTCATTCTCTTTACAAATCGTGCAACCATATTATCATTTTTAATCAGATCATCATGGTACAGTTTAACAACATTTTCATAATCATAACCCTTTGACATGTGATACAGAAAAAACACACAATGTTGTCCGCAGGTATCGGATGTGAAGTCTTGAACCTGTTTGTTAGAGTATTGTACACAAATAGAGTTGTTTTTTAAAAAGGTTTGTACAGTCTTTGGAAAACGAGGGTCTTTTGGAGATCCTCAAAAGGTATCAAAAAAGCAGCTCACGCCATCCTCGGTTATGTAAATTGCTAACCAATGCAACCCCGGTTTTGTGGAGGGGTCAGAGTTAAAAATAAGCATAGACGGGGTTTTCTTTACGGTCACTTTGGGTAGATAATCGCTGGGGAGCACTCCTAAAAAACTTGTATTGTGATCAATCTTTTCCATAACAGACGTTAGTTGTACCATATTCATCTTCCTTCCTTCCTCCTCAGTAATAATCCACTAACACCTGTCTTCGGTTGGATATTTCAACAATTGAATCAAAAATCGCATATACGATAATTGTTATGGATTGTCTGAGAGGTTGTCTGAATCGTGCTTCTAGTCTAATATTACCCGATTTAATTAGTGAAACATGATTCGAACAATCTTCATCAGGGGTCAAATTAAACGCGTAGAGTGTGTATCCGTTTAGAAAATCCTGACGATCTATTACAAGAGGTCGATTTTTAAGATGTCTTCCGGTAGCCGTCACGAGTTGATAAAAGTCCCTAACTGCTGATCCGCTCTCATATTCCGGTTGAAACGGTTTGGACGGAATTTGGACACCGTCTTGATATAAAGCCAAAAACTCCAGGTTAAAATGTTTAAAAGCAAATGGGTTTTTATCATACGCCCCTGAAAAGGCTGAATTTTCGGTCATTGCTAAAATTATTGATTTTGGTAGTGTCCCGAGAAAAAGATTTTCTTGATTAGATACGCGAGAACCGGCTGGGATAGAAAAATTCTTCACACACACGCGGTCTATGGGGTATTTAGCAGTAGTGCCTAGAAGCGCCTGAGCATGCCCCAACCGGACGCCTGGTGAAACAGTAACCTTTTTGACAAAAAGAGATGCTGACACAATATTGAGTCTATAAGCAACTGCATCATCGCGCATTAGACAGAACTCATCTTTAGCTCTTGTCATTCTTATTTTTATATCTACACCGTTCAACATTAATTTTTCTTGAAAGAAAATGTCGCTATGAATGGGTGCTAGTAATTCTATCACATTACTAGCATTGGTAAATGCAGCTCTCTTCATTAATCCCGTATTTTCTCCAGCGGGGTCCGTAGCATCCATGTGACCCGGTGTATCTTTGTAGAACAAACCGGCTGAAAAGACACTTTCGAGTGTGTCTGTTCCAAAATTAATCAGAGCTTCAATCAAACATCTGTACGGGTAGGTACTGGAACTCTGGGTTATCAGACGATCCCCCAGAGAGACATCCACCTGTGAGAATATACATGCCCCCGGATAGTTTATTAAACCGACAGGTGATCCATCTGGTATATTAGAACCATCGGGTCCGGTTATTTTGAGTCTAGTGTATAAAAGAGTGTTATTAAGATCCAAATAATCCTCTCCCGTGCCAGCGATAAAAAATTCTAACGGTGATGAATCGGTTATTGCGGATAGAGGTGGTATTTCGACGTAAGTATTTTTTTCAATGGACGTCTGTGTCATGGGGATCGTAAATAAGTCTAACTCTGATTTAATACACTCCTCGGACATGCGATGGAATAGAGCCATGATTAGAAAATAGTGTTCAGAAGTCTTTTGGTACGGAGGGTTTTCTTTACACGTTTAGTGCGGGGACGCCTGCTACGTTTTGGGGCAACGCGTTTGTTACTGCAACGTTTAGCTTTCTTCACACGGCCACTCCCCCTACGTAGACGCTCACCCGGTGGTTTAAAAGAACCTCGTGACATCACCATTAACCCGTGGCCATTTTGCCCATCATTATTATTATTATTATTATTGTCGTTATACGATCTTGATAGAGCGCTGGTCACAACATCGCTAGCTATATTTCTAGCAGCAGTTTTTAGATGTGGTTTTACTATACTAAAACCTCTTTTCAACAGAGGTAGTGCCGTCCTAAAAAGAGATTTGAAGATGCCACCTATGCCTGCTCCGTACATAACAGGACCGCCTGCGTATCCTGGTAACCCGTTACCCGCCTGGTTCCTGTAGTATGTAACATATCGCTCAGGGTCCATAGCTGCGTAATAGTTTTGGTAAAACTAAAAACTTATTTCACCGGTCTGAAGTGAAGTTTAGCCACAACTTTACCATAAGTGAAACGCACGTGTTTGTTCTGATCGTCTTTAACCTCAATGCAGATATCTGTAATATTAGATTTATTCACAGGTACGTAATGCGGCTTGTCGAATCTAACACTGACGCTGTCGTTAGATGTACCGTCTATATGTACAGTTCTCAGTAGCGGCACGTACGAATCACCTACTGGTTGATATTCGATCATATCACTGTATATGTACATGCTATAAAACGCACCTCTTATGTCAGCTTGATGCGGTGCGTATGTGACGACAGGTGCACCGTCAGAACTATTTTCGGGTGATTGCTTTGTAGTTCCTAGAGACACACCAGAGTTTAATCCTAGAATAATAGCCAACTTCCCATAAAATATCAAAGATGTATTTGTCGGTGCTTTTAGAAATATCCTGTTTTTGATGTGATCATAACCAAGTGTGACTTTTGGTGGAAGGTTGGCGTTGATTTCTCTAACCAGAAATAGTACATCTTCATAATAACCAGGCTTTAACTTATTGCACACTTTAGATACATTTTGTAGATTTTTTTCTTTAATGTAGATAATGACATCACTGTCCTCTTTGTAATGTCTCTCATCATATCCCAGTATATTAGGGTCTGTGTTAATAATAAATGCGGCATCCTCCTCATTAAAAGTGTACCAGGAAACAGTATAATAAAATTCAATTAAACCGACTTTCCATTGACCCTTGAGGTTCATACTTCTTGCTAGTCTCGTTTTGTAATTTGAGATACGATTGTCAGGGTAAACATCCATAGATGCATTACAAGGTAGTGTGATATAAAAGCCGGCCTCACTCATGGTGTAGTTTTTCACAAATGCTACTTATGACTCCTCGGGTTGTTACTTTAATGGATTCTGTATGTCCACGATCTCCTTTTCTGGTAACCATGAGGAAAACTTAGTAGGCCAGCCCAACCACTTGACAAGACAAAGCACTTGGCGACCACTCTTTTTTCGATCTAGAATCTTTTCTATTTTAAACGATTTGTCTTGGTTCACAATGATTTTTTGTAATTCCTTTTCATAAAAGCAACCGTCGATAACATCGCCGTCATAATCTTGTAGTCTGTACACTGGAGGGTTTAGTGGTATACGAGCGGCTATAGTGAAATATTCCTCGGTGTAATTCTGTTCATAACCCTTCGAAAATACACCTCTAACTTTTGAAACTCTAACTACATCTCCTATTTTATACTTAAAGATAGGTGTTCCTTTACGTAACTTTCCATACAGATTATTGAACACGTCTGTCTCATTTTCTTTATTAACGTCCAACGGTCGCATTTTAATACTTTTGTGATAACTGGCGTTATATCCTTCTATAAGATCTTGTAAGATATTGTAGTAACGCTTTGAATTGATAGCCGTTAGATACCGCCACATAAATGATTTAAGAGTGCGGTTAAAGCGTTCAACACAAGACGCTTTCACATCACTCGCCGTAGCAAAATGATGTATGTTATACTTTTTCATCAGTTGTTGGAAATGTTTGTTGAAAAATTCTGTACCTTTATCAGTCTGTAATTTTTGAGGTATACGGTTTTCTTTGAGTATAGAGGCGAATGCTTTCGTCACCTCTGCACCTGTCTTATTCTTCAGCGGACGCACCCATGCATACTTGCTAAAAACATCTATACAAGTCAGTAAAAATTTTATACCGTCGTTTTCTTTCGAAAAAGCAGACATGTCGACAAGATCTGCTTGGAACTGTACATCTTTTCCGTACACTATCACTCTATTCCGTTTGTATTTGATAGGTGCTGTCTTGTGTAATGTATAAGTGTCCTGAGATGATAGCCAATGTGATATTTCTTTATCCTTCAGAGTTACCCCGTATTCCTGTAGTACACCGCGTTTTAATCGTTCTTTACCACCCAAAGAACCAGGGTGTGCTGGGTTGTAGTACACTTTTTTCATTAATTCAGACATCTTACCACCACTACTGTTTACACAAAACAATGCCAGAGTTATTAGGTCAAAAGCTTTTTATTTGCAATCGTTGCAGAAGACGCATACAATTTCAATTTGATTGGTCCTACATTGTCTAATTATACATCATCTAGATATTGAAGGAATTTCACACACATTAAAACATTTTTCTCTATCATATGTTCAACTAGCATGTCAATAATTTTATATACATCTATCGGGTCATTTCTTGACAACAACATTACACACACATCGGTTACATAAGTACAAAGACATAAAATGTTACCTATTTTAAGACTTTCTTCACATTCAGGCATAAGTTCAAGAATATTTTTAACAGTCATTTGCGGGTTATACGTGTTTGTGATGCACTGAGTTGTCATAACAAACCACTCCTCCGACATGCCCCTCACAGTTAACATTTGTTTTTTTAAATTCGTTAAACGTTTATTGTCCACATAACATTCACTCTCATCATCTATAATCTTATACAATAAAAAAGTTATTTCACTCTTAATTCTTTGTTTAAATATGAGTTTTTCCAGACAGTTTGTGCTGCAGAGGTTGCCCATGTCCCCACGGTTAATCAGAATCAGCAGGTGTACTCTTCTTCCAGCTGTCAACAGCGTCGTAAATGGCCTGCTCGCAAGTTTCATCCACAAGTTTCGTCCGGAGTTCTGCCAGACCTTCCACTATGTACATCTCATCTCTGAGTTCACACAGAACGCCGTCGACAACCCCCTGAATTCTTTGCTGATGCGGTGTTAAACCAAACAGTTTCAAGGTTTGTGCCAGAATGAGTTTCAGATCAGGTTTACACAATTTATGCGAGAGTTGTTCAAAACATCCTAGAAAATAGTACGCCGGTGCCTCATAGAGACATGAATGTTGTGTTTGCGAAGGATGATCGACCTGACAGCCGTAACAATCTTTCTTCAGCTGCTTGTCAACCAGATGTTCCAGAATTATGGCAACCACAGCTTTAATGATCTTATGTCCAATCACCCCGATGCAACCGTCGACGGTGTCCGAAACGTTTTCAGGATTCGCCGTGTCAGATGGACCAGCGTGGGGAGGTGGCGGATTGTACTTTGCGAGGAAGGCGAGGTTATGGTATCCCAGTTCTGTACAGAATTTGTTCAGCCAGGCGTCATTGTCCTGCGTTGACCAAGGGTCTGATGCGTTGTCATCGCATACAAAGTGTGGAGGTGTCGAAGTATCTTCTTGAGTCATGTTGGTGGTGGTGATGTCGCTCAAAGTCTATTTCCACAGAGGTGCCTGACGTGGGTATTTAATGATTATAGATGGTAGGCGGGGCCACATGAGTCCCTCTCCGGCTGGCCACACACCATTCAGGGTGAAACAGTTTCACTTTTATGTTGTTGTATCTGTCAAACGCCTCGCACCACTTAAACATTTTGTCTATCTTTCCAAATATCTCCTCTAATGCAGGCACGTCTTTCCACTGAAACAAAAATTTAATCTTATAGTATTTAAGATGGTCCGCTTCAGATATCGGCCATGCGCGTTCAGGTAAATCCAGGAGACGGTCGCTGCAAAGAATATATATATAATCGTCAGCGTACTTGTTAATGTGATCCCCAAGCACTCTGTAACGCATTCCTGGAATGACACCGTTCCATTCGCCTATGAATAGAGGATCATCGCCTCCATCTTTTAAATCCCGCCAGACATAATTGTAAAATAAACACCAATCTTTCACTGTGAAAAACAGATCAGGATCCTCGCTCGTGTCGTACGTTACCCTTTCATCACTATCCACGGTACTCAGTCTGACCTCGCGGTTGCTCTTGTCAAAATCGTAACTACAGATACGATTGCCGGATAGATGAAACTCACGCTTAACATTGTCCAAAGGTTCGTGGAGGAAATTGGCCAGACACGGACCATGTTTTACCTTCCTCGGGGCCAGCATTAGCTGTTCCATATCTAACTCGATACTCTTCTCAGGAGTTTTAGGTAATGATGTCGTAGCCATTGTTACAGAATAGCTGTCCAATTTTTCAATTCACAAAAAAAAAAATACCTTTCGTATTTTACAACTAGGTACGGATAAATTTGCTTCAACAAAATCCTCTTTTTAAACACTTGTTACACCCAAACTGACGCTGCTATCACGCCTACAGCGGGGCAGTCTCTAGCGCCGGAGGCGTGTTTTTTTTCCGGAGCATTCCCCGAGCCTCATTCTAAGTGTGTCTGCGGTGCTGTCAGTATCGCTCAACGGAGATGCCTTGACACTTTGCTGTGAGATCTTTTTTTCTTTCGTCTAACTCTCTGTCAGTAATAGTCTAGATTTTTAAAGTTGTAGTTAGTGGTAAAGTACAACATAGATTTGATTTGAAGTATCTTGTCTGATGGATTTTATTTTTGATCCGCGTAATGCCTTCCATCTTTTTTCTTTTGTTTTTAACTTTTTATAACATCGTGACAAACACCAAGTTTTCTGGTTTGTATCGCCGCTTTACATTCATTTCTTTTTCAGTTTGAGGTAAGGTACAAATGCTAAATGCTTTCTTTTCTAGCTGGTAACAAAACACCTTTTTACATTTTTACCAGCTCTCACATCTTTTCACGTGTTGCTTAACGAAAACACATCTGATAGTTTTGACTTGTTTAGTTGTTTTAGATAAATAACCAGTAACCTATTTTTTTTTCTTTTTTATTTGTTACAACTTTAACAACGTTTTACACTTTTCCAACTATGAAAACAATCATTACATCGTTCCCATTTTGTTTGTGTGTATAACCTTTTTTCTTGAAATGCACTGTGTACTTAAAACCTTAATAAAAACTTCCCTTATACCATTTTCATGATTTCATCCCTTTCCACAGTTAAAAAAAAAAAAGCACATAGATTCCAACACATTTTCACCCTCCCTCACCGAAATTCCTTCTTGGGGTCGTAAGTTCATATCTAGGTCACCGGGGTGTACAGGGAGGGGAGGGGTGGGGGTGTACAAACAGGTGTCCAGAACAGATGGCTTTTATGACCCTCATCAATCAAATTTTTGACACATGGTGTACTATATTCTCTCTAGCATTGTCTTCTCTTCCGGGTCTGTTGTGAGTGCGTTCACGACGCTGCTGACATATGATGCTGCTGATGTGTTTTCAGGTTTGCCCAATAACAAAGATAACACGTCAGCAGCTGCATACGTCAGCAGCGTCACTGCAGTTTTGTAAACAGACCAAGTCGCTTCATCCATTCAGATGTGACACATAATTCTTGTTTAGTCGTGTCGTGTGATATATAAGAACATAAATGTTCTGTAATGATGCTGGCTGAAAACAGCCACGATAATGTAAACTGCATGAAGATATAAACTGGAAAACGCCAACAGGAATTGTCAATTCAGCACCATAGTAATTTACCATGGTTATACTTCTAGTGACCACCATCTTAACTAATAGGCCTACTAATTACAACAATAACTTCTCTCTTTAGATGTTTAGTTCTAAGTAATTTTAATATAAGTAAAATGTTAATTCTGTAAGAGCCTGGTTAAATATAAATATCAGTGTCTTTTATAAATTAGGTGTGTATTATTTACAAATAATAAAGTTCTTAAAGGGATAGTTCACCCAAAAATGAAAATAATCATTTACACACATCATGTCATTTCAAACCTGTTTAAAATAAAAAAGAAGATAATTTGAGAAATTAAATATATTTTTGTCCATACAGTAGAAATCAAAGGTATAAGCAAAATGGTTTTGTAAATGTTTTCTTTTGTGTTCCACAGAAGAAAGTAAGTCATACAGGTTTGCAATCACTTGAGGGTGAGGAAAGGATGACAGAATCCGTTAGAAGTAGGCCTAATTTGTTTTGGCATTCTAGCTCAAGATCATTGCTTTAGCGTCAAGTGCATTTCTATCTGACAAAAATGCATTTGCTTTGAATTTCCATAATATCTATCATTATTTGTTTCTGTCCCGTTTTATTTATTCATTCATTTACTCCAATTGAAGGCCCTATAACCCAGCAGTAACATTGCCGGGTTCTGTCCCGAAACAAGCTCTGTGTACAAAAGCCAGAATCAATGCCGTAAAGGGTGTGTCATAGTGATGACTCACGTTATTGTGCGACTCTTTTACTGGGTGTTTTGAAGGCAGATCAACGTTCGCGACAAAAAAAAATGTGCAAAACTGTAATGAAGCAGAGATCGGGTAATTCCTTACTGATGATCTGACACATTACCCATGTATTATCTGGAATCTCAGTGTGAAAGGGGCTCTAGTAGTAGTGATGGGTTGTTCTTGAACAATTCGTTCATTTTGAATGAATCTTTAATGTGACTCAGGAAGAACAAGTCATCTTGGGAAGTGATTTGTTCAGTCGCACACATGCAATATTCTATAGGTTCCTTACTGTAATTAGACTAGTTCACCTGTTTCAGTCAGTGCAGTCTGAGCTGGAAATATAATTGATTAGTTCATCTCTCGAGTCTTTGTGTTTTCCGAGTTGTTCGTTCATCACTTGACAGACCCATAAGCATAACTAATAAAGTCTTGAGCTGGAAAGAGAATTAATTAGCTAATTTCTCGACTCTTCAGATTTATTGAGTCATTCATTCATCTCGTGACAGGCCCATAAGCTTTAACCTATGCAGTCTGATGCCTGTTTCACACATACTCCATCTGCAGTTCATATGCAGTCCATGTGCATTACGTATGTGGAGCAGAAGCAGCGCGGACTTATTGTGCTTTCACAAAGGACGCGTTTGCAGTCCACTACTGATCCACGACTGTTTAGTCCACAAACACAAATGTGTTCATTATTTTGATTTCAAATCATGAAAAAAAATAAATAAATAAATCAGCATTGTGACTCTTTATCACAGTACAGTAACAATCTTTAGACATTAGTTTAAACTCAATAAATATAAACAATGTATTATTATTGCTTTTGACTTCTAGGTTTGTATAATGAGCTACTCAAGCAAGCAGCAAAACATTTAAACACAACAATTAAGCCTACTTTTCTTGATAGGATATCGCATATATTTAAAATTAAAACACCACTGACAGAAACAGTCAACTCTCATGCCTTTTGCGTTTAAATCTTTATTACAAGCAATCCCACGGGTCTTAATGAACTTTGTTTTTCTGTCTCCATAAAAGTGCATATATAACGTTGCCTTCTTTATCTAAAGGTGCTCTTTTTCCTGTTTTAAACCTAGCCAAAAACCCATGTGTTGAGTGTGAAACACAGTAGGCTTTAATTAGTAAACATTTATTGTGAAATTACTGCATTTCCATGTCAATCCATGTTCATTTTTATCGCGGACAATGCGCTGTCACTTTAATTCAGCTTGTGCAGCACAGCAAAAATAGACTCGGTACGTTAACAATCGCTGAACTGCTGCAGACGCACCGCTCCTGGAACACAGTGACAGACCGCAACCGCGTGCAATGTGAACACTGGAATACATTAACATGGGAGCGTAAAAAAAAAAATGCAATGCATACGCACTGCAGACGGAGTATGTGTGAAACAGGCAAGAGACTTACACAAACCCGATTCCAAAAAAGTTGGGACACTGTACAAATTGTGAATACAAAACAGAAAGCAATGATGTGTAAGATTTAAATTTCAATATTTTATTCAGAATACAACATAGATGATATCAAGTATCATATCAAATGTTTAAACTAAGAAAATGTATAATTTTAAGGAAAAAATAAGTTGGTTTTATATTTCACGGCATCAACACATCTAAAAAAAGGTTGGGAAAGACCATGTTTACCACTGTGTTGGATCTCCTCTTCTTTTTATAACAGTCTGCAAACGGCGGTGGTCTGGCATTGTCATGTTGGAAAATGCAAGGTCTTCCCTGAAAGAGACGACATCTCGATGGGAGCATATGTTGTTCTAGAACTTAGATTCGTCTGACCACAAAACAGTTTTCCACTTTGCCACAGTCCATTTTAAATGAGCGTTGGCCCAGAGAAAATGGCTGCGCTTCTGGATCATGTTTATATATGGCTTCTTTTTTGACCTATAGAGTTTTAGCCAGCAACGGCGAATGACACGGTGGATTTTTCACTGACAATGTTTTCTGGAAGTATTCCTGAGCTCATGTTGTGATTTCCATTACAGTAGCATTCCTGTTTGTAAGGCAGTGCTGTCTAAGGGCCAGTAGATCATGGGCATCCAGTATGGTTTTCCGGCCTTGACCCTTACGCACAGAGATTTATTACAAATTTTCTGAAACTATGGATGATATTATTCACTGGTAATGGTTACTTTCTCTGAGAAACTCCTTTCTGATATTGCTGCACTATTGTTTGCCGCAGCATTGGGGGAATTGGTGATCCTATGCCAATCTTGACTTCTGAGAGACACTGCCACTATGAGAGGATCTTTTTATATCCAATCATGTTGCCAATTTACCTAATAAGTTGCAAATTGGTCCTCCAGCTGTTCCTTATATGTACATTTAACTTTTCCGGCCTCTTATTGCTACCTGTCCCAACTTTTTTGGAATGTATAGCTCTCATGAAATCCAAAATGAGCCAATATTTGGCATGACATTTCAAAATGTCTCACTTTTAACATTTGATATGTTATCTTTATTCTATTGTGAATAAAATATAAGTTTATGAGATTTGTAAATTATTTCAATCCCTTTTTACTCACAATTTGTACATTGTCCCAGTTTTTTGGGAATCTGTGACGGCCGGTGAAAAGACAGTCTGGAAACAATAGCGAGTTAACAACGTTTAATGAGATGATGAGATATAGTACAAAGACACACAAAGACGATGAGGTGGTAACACTCCAGGGAGACGATAGACGGTGGGAAGTCCAGACGGTGGTGGAGTGTAGGTGAGGAGTCCGGGTCTTGACGGCGTGAGGCAGCAGGAGAGAGTGGCACAGGAACTGCGGGGAACAGAGCCGAAGGTAAGTGTCTGGATCGTAACCTTCCCAGTCCACCAGATACTGGAATCCTCGTCCCCTCGATAACCCGACGACAAGCTAACTGACGCTCCTAATAACTTGCAAAACTCTTTCCAAAATTTGGATATGAACTGGGATCCCCTGTCTGAAACCACGTCTACCGGGAGGCCATGGAGCCGAAAGACTCGACTCGACCTCCCATACGAGTGCTGAGACTACTACTCTCTCAGGCAAAATACACTCGGGAGTAGCAGGACAGGCGGAGGAATCAAAAAGACGTGACAAAGAATCGGGTTTAACATTTTTGGAACCCGGGTGGTACGATAGGGTAAATTCAAAACGGCCGAAAAAAAGTGCCCACCGAGCCTGCCTGGAATTGAGTTTTTTAGCAGTTCTGATGTACTCTAAATTCTTATGATCGGTCCAAACAATAAAGGGAACCCCTGAACCCTCTAACCAGTGGCGCCACTCCTCCAACGCTAACTTGACCGCCAACAACTCTCTATTGCCAGTGTCATAATTACGTTCGGCAGGAGATAACTGATGAGAGAAAAACGCGCAAGGGTGGACCTTATCGTCTGAAGCAGCACGTTGGGACAACACTGCTCCTACCCCCACCTCTGATGCGTCAACCTCCACCACGAACTGCCGTGTGGGATCAGGGGCGACAAGGATGGGAGCCGAAACAAAGCGGTTCTTGAGGTTAGAGAACGCAGCCTCAGCTGCGTCAGACCACCTGAACGGAGTACTGGGGGAGGTCAAGGCTGTCAGAGGTGAGGCTAGTTGGCTGTAATTCCGAATAAAACGCCGATAGAAATTGGCGAACCCCAGAAACCACTGTAGGGCCTTGCGGGAATCTGGAGATGGCCAATCTATCACAGCCTTTACCTTGTCAGGGTCCATTCCTATTCCCTCAGATGACACGATAAACCCTAGGAAGGGGACCGACTGTGCATGGAATACGCACTTCTCCGCCTTGACAAAAAGTCCATTCTCTAATAACCTCTGGAGCACTCATCTGACGTGTTGAACATGTTCCTGGAGAGATGAAGAAAAAATCAGTATGTCATCCAGGTAAACATATATAAACTGATCTACCATATCTCTCAACATGTCATTCACGAGTGCTTGAAAAACCCCGGGCGAGGTTTTCATATTCAAAGTGCCCTCTAGGGGTATTAAAGGCAGTTTTCCATTTATCCCCCTTCCTGATGCGGACCAAATGATAAGCGTTACGTAAATCCAATTTTGTGAATACAGATGCTCCCTGCAACCTCTCGAAAGCTGAAGACATGAGTGGTAACGGATAAGTATTCTTAATAGTAATGTTGTTCAGCTCTCGGTAATCAATGCAAGGTCGCAGAGAACCATCCTTCTTACCCACAAAAAAGAACCCCGCCCCCGCTGGAGATGAGGAAGGACGGATGAACCCAGAGTGTCTAGGGAATCAGAAATATATTTCTCCATGGCCTCCCTCTCAGGAATAGAAAGAGAGTATAACTTGCCTTTAGGCGGAGATTTACCTGACACTAAATCTATGGCACAGTCGTAGGGACGATGCGGAGGAAGAGAAGCAGCCCGGGACTTACTGAACACTTCCTTCAGGTCCAGATACTCAACAGGCACGTTTGGCAAAGCCGAGGTCTCCTTCTGTAAGACAGAAACAGAAACAACAGGAAAAGCAGAAACCAGACAAGACTCATGACATCTTTCACTCCACAATGTGACAGTGTTATAACCCCATTCCACTCGTGGATTATGTTTGGACAACCAGGGGTGACCTAATATAATGGGAGCAACAGGGGAGTCCATTAGGAAAAAGTATATGGTTTCTTGATGGTTGCCAGATGTGATGAGTGTGATGTGTTCAGTATGGTGGGTGACGTGAGGCAGTTCCTGGCCGTTGAGTGCAGTGACATGGATGGGGAGAGACACAGGAAGGACAGGAATGTTCAAGTGATGTGCCAGTGAAGAATCCATGAAGTTACCTTCGGCTCCGGAGTCCAGAAGGGCGTGACACTCATGATGTTGATTTCTCCACCGCAGTTTCACCGGAAGGAGGGTCGATGATGTAGGAGAGGACTTCTCAGCGGAGATCCCACCTGATAGTAGCCTCAGGTTTACTACCGGGCTGGGTTCTTTAACCGGGCATGAGTAGATGTTATGGTCAGAGTCTCCACAGTATACACATAGTCCTTGGGAGCTCCGCCGTTCCCTCTCCCTCCGGGACAGCCGAGCTCGACCCACCTGCATGGGCTCGTGATCGTCGAGGCGATTAAACCTGGCCTCCACCCGCAACGCCAGGTCGATGAGTTCGTTGAGAGTAGGGGGGAGCTGGAGGAGGTAGATCTCCTGCTGAACACGGTCGGATAACCCATGCAGGAATCTATCCCACTGCGCCGCCTCGTTCCACTGGCACGCGGCCGCCAGGGTACGGAACTCGATGGAATACGCGGTGACAGATGAATGTCCTTGCCGGAGTTCCGAGAGGCGATGGGCGGCCTCCCTGCCGGTTGCTGCCCGGTTGAAGACTCTCTTCATTTCGTCAGATAGGAGGTGGAACGAGGCACAACACGGATGTTGATTCTCCCACACCGCCGTTCCCCATAAGGAAGCCTTGCCCGATAAAAGGGTGAGCGTAAATGCTACCTTGAATTCTTCAGTGGCGAAAGTGCGGGGCTGCAGGGCAAAATGCATAGAGCACTTGTTAAGGAATGTTCTGCAAAAAGTTGGCTCACCTGCGTAATTCTCCGGCGCCGGAAGTCGCGGCTCTGGCTGGAAGTGATCCTGGGGAATCCACAGGGGAACGGACGGCGCAGGCGGTGCAATGGGCGCAGTGGGAGATTTGAGCTGATGGATCCGCTGGGTGAGCTCTGACACCTGTGCCACCAGCGCTCGGACAGCGCGTGAGATCATTCTGTGACGGCTGGTGAAAAGAAAGTCCAGAAACAATAGCGAGTTAACAACATTTAATGAGATGATGAGATATAGTACAAAGACACACAGAGACGATGAGGCGGTAACACTCCAGGGAGACGATAGACGGTGGGAAGTCCAGACGGTGGTGGAGTGTAGGTGAGGAGTCCGGGTCTTGACGGCGTGAGGCAGCAGGAGAGAGTGGCACAGGAACTGCGGGGAACAGAGCCGAAGGTAAGTGTTCGTGGCTGAGTGATCGTGCGGAGAGTGGATGAGGTTCTGGGGAAACACAGACATCCAAACGCAAACTACACAGAAGCCAGACGGGGGTAAACACAACGACATGAAACAACGATCTCACAAACACAAGACGTGAGACAAGCCATTATATAGGAGATGGGTAATGAGTGGCAGCTGTTGCTGATACAATTAACGGAGACGCCCACAACTAATCAGTGCAGACGCAGAACACACAGAATTCACCACAAAGTGTAAACCACCTGAGATCACGGTTTACCAACCGTGACAGAATCAGAGAGAGAATCCTGTGTGGCTTGTCTCCAAAAATTTGATTGATGAGGGTCATAAAAGGCATCTGTTCTGGACACCTGTTTGTACACATCCAAATGATCATTTTCGTAGTTGGAAAAGGTGTTAAAGTTGTTACAATTAAATAAAAAGAAAACTAGGTTACTGGTTGTTTATCTAAAACAACTAAACAAGCCAAAAACTATCAGATACGTTTCGTTATGCAACACGTGGAAAAGAAGTGAGAGCGTGTAGCATTACAATTTAAAAACTTTTAAGGTTTGTTACCAGTTAGAAAACTAATTTACAGAGTTTTATTACATTTGTACCTTACCTCAAGAAAAAAAGAAAGAAGCGAATGTAAAGCAACGATACAAACCAAAAGTTGACGTTTGTCATGATGTCTTTAAAATACCAGCACAAAATACTTGTCCAATCTATGCTGTACTTTACCACTAACTACAAATTTAAAAATCGAGAGGAAAAAATAGATTTCCCAGGACTTTCCCAGTGTTACGACGTCTCCGGTAACGTTAGATCGACTCAAACTAAAAAAAGAAGCTAACGTAAAGCAATGTTACAAACCAAGTAAGTTGGTGTTTGTCACGATGTTTGAAAAATTTAAAAGAAAAGAAAAAAGAGGAATGCATTTACGCGGATCTAAAATAAAATACATCAGACAATATACTTGTCAAATCTATGATGTACTCTACCACGAATTACAATTTTAAAAATCTAGACTGTTACTGACAGAGTTATACAAAAGAAAAAAAGATTTCCCAGCAAAGTGTTACAACGTTGGATCGCCTCAAACTAAAAAAAGAAGCTAACGTAAAGCAATGTTACAAACCAAGAAAAGTTGGAGTTTTTCACGCCGGGTGAAAAGTTCAAACAAAAGAAAAATGAGGTATTCATTTACGCTGGTCTCAAAGAAAATACATCAGACCCAGTCTTTAAAACACCAGCATGAGATACTTGTCAAAACTATGTCGTACTCTACCACTAACTACCATTTTAAAAATCGAGACTGTTAGTAACAGAGAGTTAAACAAAAGAAAAAAAGATCCCCCAACAGAGTTTGCGAAGCCTCCGGTAAAACGACCTCACAGCACCGCTGACACACTCAGAATGCTTACATCCGGTCCCACTCAAACCACTTCTTCTTCGTTTTGACGCAAGGCGTTAGGTACATTTAGCACCACCTACAGGGCGGGAGTGTGGAGCATTGACGTTAATGAAAACTAACTCAAATATAAGAGATAAAAGAAATACAAAAATAAAATGAATGATAATAATATACTTAGTAGTGATTATTTAAAACCTGTTTATCAGCTCTTTGAGATACTTAATCCGTGGAACATTTCTTTAGTCGCATCTTTATTTAACATTTTCTAAAATGAGATCTGATTTATTTCTATATTAAGTGCTTCTGTACATTGTAATCTTTCGTTGTCATATCTTTTACATTTTATTAAAATACATTCAACTGTTTCGGGGAGATCACATTTAACTCAAAGTCCAGACTCATTTTTTTTTCCTCTTATAAATAATGATTGATAAGTGCAATGTGTCCAATTCTATGGCGAGATCTTCCTTTCTAACCCCAAAATTCTCCTTTCATTTCCAACTGTTCTTTGAATATTATATAAATGCCGTCCTTTATTGTCACCATCCCATTTAATTTGCCACGTATCTTTTTATTTATTTATTTAATTAGCCCTTTGATTTCTAATTTACTCATTGGAGTATTAAATACAATGTCTGACATTTTCATGTTTTTTATCTAATCCACTACTTCATTACCTTCTATTCCTATATGTGCAGGTATCCATACAAAATAAATATTTGTTTTTGTTTGTATTCTGAACAAACTCTGACAAAATGTCTTGTCTTGTTCAAAACAACCAATGTTTTTACTTTAAAATTAGTTTAACCTATACGATTTTATGTCCATCTCAACAAAAGTTCTTGTTTTATTTCATTTTAAGTCACTCACACATACTTTAGTAGCCTAAATCCTTTAATATGTATTTAATGTTGTCAATATTGTGGCATTGCTATATCAGTTTAAACCGTGTAGACGCATACAAATATTATACAGGAATGAATGTGGTAAGTCAAGCAACCCTGTATCACATGAAATACGTTCTGAGAAAACTATTTTGCAAATCGCAATTACGTTACATGCCAACATATAAGCAGTGCTATTATGTTGGTCCTTAACCTATAAGCAGTGCTATTACGTTGGTCCTTAACCTAATATAGTCAATTTATTGCAGTGCTATTACGTTTGTCCTGAACATAATACATCCAAAGCAGGTTTCTTTTCACACGTAGCAGCTAATGCTGTTCATTTTGTTTTAATTATTTACTCCCTTTTTTCTCATCGGGCTACAAAATATTATCTATGCCAAGGGGAGTCAAATGTGAGGTCGTTTTACCGGAGCACCCAGATAATTTTTATCTGGCCCTCCAACTGGTTTTTGATGTTTAAAACCCCTCGCAATCTGATATCAAAGTCCCCGCAAAGGTTTAGCGCTTTCAGCGGTGAGTTTAACAACGCACGTGATCATTCAGCGGTGAGTTTAACAACACAGCGGTGAATTTAACAACACTCAACTGCAGGTAAAACGGCATTCAGAGGTGAGTTTGACCAAAGCAACCCTCAATTGCAGACAAAAGACATTAAAAGGTGAGTTTAACAACGCTCTAAGACGCTTGCAAGTGAGCAGTTTTAGCATTTTCTTGTCATAGGTAGGACACTGCTTTAAGAAGCTGGACAACGTATCGGAGGTTTGATTAAAAACTGTTGAGTCGGGACAATAAGTTATGTTTAGAAACTTTAGATTTGTAAGGTGGCCATTTCTTATGACGATAAGTGATAGAAGAAATTATAAAAATATAGCTTTCTGCACCAAATGTGCAGCTTACGTTATTATTGAATTCAAGTTTAAGTAGCCTATTAGGCTAACATTACATTAGCTCACAACTATTATCCAACATTATAAATGTATAAATATATTTATTTATTTATTTATTTATTTTAAGTTCTGCTGTGGCTTTGTTCGGGAATTTTTTTCATATGAAACTAAATGGGGAATATATATATATATATATATATATATATATATATATATATATATATATATATAAAATTCCCTATACTTGCATTTATTAACTGTTTGTCAAATTTTGTTATAAATTGTAATTAACAATATTAACTTGTTTTTTCACTATATAAAACGAATACCACATTCAATCTAGCCCATTCTGGCAACACAGATTAAGAGAATACTGGTGTGAAATGTTCAGTTCTGTTTTTTTCTTATTTTCTTCTTTAGGTCCCTCAAATTTGGCAGCTTCAAAGCATCACAAACGCACAAAGGCACTTTTAAAAGCCACGCTCATCTTGTTATTCTGTACTCATCAGTCAGTCTCTCTCTCTCTCTCTCTCTCTCTTTATAATATTTTCAAAACTCTGACAAGAATTGATGTCATGGCAACGCGTAGTGATGCAGTTGTGGAAACATGTGCATTTCCCTATTGACGTACGTGTAGCAAATAGCATTGAATTTTAGGCTTACTACTTGCATTTTCTTTCAACATCTTGGATGTAAACCCAAAACTATATTAGACAATATGGAGAAAAACTGTTAACTCCCTGTTTTTAAAGTGATAATAAAGAATATGTTTCATTTCATGTTAGTTGTGAGATTTTGAATAAGCTATTCTTTTAGATCTATTCATGGGACCTATATGCAATGTTTGATTACGTTCTACAACTTTAGTATATAATTGCATCCAAATATATCATGTATTGGTTAAGCCTAAAAATATGATTAGGCCTATTATTCATCATGGGACGACGTGACTACAGTCAAACCTGTATATTTCATGATACAATTTATGTAATTTTTCATACATTTTTGATCCGCTAATATGCAGTATTTAGGACGTGAATTTTCGGAGCACACATGCATCCCTGATCCAACCTTTAATGTCATTGGATCCAACTAACGTGTGTGCAGAGCTGGGTAGTAACGGATTACATGTAATCTGGATTACGTAATCAGATTCCAAAACTCAAGTACTTGTAATTAGAGTAAACTACTTTTTAAAATACTCGTAATCAGACTAGTTACTTTTTTATGGATTACATGATTACATATTATTTACACAATGGTAATAAGTCGTTCACAATTCATTGATTCTCCTAAATTTCTTTTTTTTAATGTTTATATTTTTTCCTAACAAACCTGCCGCTTATATACGTTCCTGATTCTTCGAGTTTTTCCGGCGGAGAGGGGGAGTGGTATCAGAATCACGCTCAGAAGAAATCAGCAACAAGATAATGGAAATTGAAGGGAACCTGTTTTTATACAGAGGGGAACGCAGCCTTTGATGACCGGATGTTCAGACATCATTTAATTTTTAAAGAAAAACACGGGAAAAATGTTACTGTTCAGTGTAAACTCTGCCTACCACGGATTAATTTGCTGTCCCTGGAATTCTTTGACCTATCAAAGTTATTGCTGGGAATTTCATGTCTTTTAATATATTTTTGTAATGTTGAATTTTCTTCATTGTTACTAACGTAACCTTATGCACTTCAAGTGTTTTGAGATGAAATATTTCACCTGGAAATGGTCTCTATATATTAGCCAGGGCTCTACATTAACGCTTGTCCGGGACAAGTGGATTTTGTGAAAGGGCAAGTGAAAGAGAATTGTACTTGCCCCGAACGGACAAGTAACCTGATCAAAATTTTAATAACAAACAATAACTAGGGCAGCACCGATGAGTCAATGATTCAGTGAGCCATTCATAAAAACTTTTAATTGCTTCATTTATTGAATGAATCAGCAGTTTGAACGAATCGGTTGAATCAACAATTCACTCATTAAGACAGTGACTTGTCACCACCTACTGGTGGTATGATATCATATTTAAAAGTATCAGTGTATTTTTCCAACATTTCATATTTTGTAAGTCAAACAAGTAAAACATTAATGTAATAACATAATTTATTCATGTGGACAAATGGAGTTTGTTGATACTGATTTCATTTTAATAATAACAACAACCATAATGTCTTATTTTTCTAATTTAATGTAAGGATAACATGTAAGAATTCAACGTAAATGTAGACATCTACATTTAACTTTTAAAAGTTAGAAAGTTTAATCTTTTAAGTTAAAAAGTGTTACAGCAATCAATTTAAGGCAAATATTTTAAAAAAATATATACTAATTAAAGTAATACCATTTTATTAGAATTTTTTTCATGATTCCCAATTATTTAGATTCGCAATTTATAATAGTTGTGCAGTCTTTACATTTTTATTTCAATGTAGAAATTATCTATTCATTTCATTTTATATTTGGACAGATTTGTTACGTGACAGCATTAATGAAAGTTTCTTAAGGGTCAATATCATGTTATCTGCATCTCCTGCACTCCATCAAGCCACTCTAATAATAGCAGTCATCACTCATAATAATGCACGACTCTATTATCTGTATAGCATGTGTGTAAGACTCTAATACAATTATGAAGTAATAATTTTATGACAAATAAATATTTCAGTGAGTAAAACTGGCTGTGTCTATAGTAGGCTGTTATGGACTACACAGCATTTTTATATTATTTTTAAATAATTTTTTTAATGATTATTATTTTAAATTATTGTCCCTGGATCAGTACGATACTCTTGTAATAAAGTAGCGGTGATAGCAGACATATTTTGAGTATCAGTTCTGGTTGAAAAGAAGCGATTTAATCCTGTTTACATGAAATAAGCCTGCTCCCGGACCTGCTTACGGACCTGTTGCTATGACAGCAGCTCCGGGATGAGCTTCGAAGAACCAAACGATCCAAGATCACGCCAAATCATCAACAATCAGATCCAGCTAACTGAGTTAGCGACGTACGAAGAACGGTCCCCTGTATTAGCAATGTTATTGCTGTGAGTTTCATTCTCTTTAATATTCATTTTTGTAATGTTGTTATTGTTTGTCATTTCCTCATTGTTACTTTGCACTTAAAATGGTTTGAGATGGATAGAAATGTCATCGCTGTGTGAGTTTAGTCTTTTTCAAAATTCATGATTGCAATGTAGCTATATTGTTTGATGTTTTTCATTGATACAGTCTTATTCACTTGTAGTGTTTTTCTTTTTTAGATTAAATATTTTACCTAGTAGTGATATTGCTGTGAATTTCATGTTTTTCAATATTAGTTTTCTAAATTTTCTTAATTATTAGTAAATATGCTTTAAAATCACAAGATGTGATTTTTTTTTTTTTTTTTTTTTTCAGTGTTACTAGCAAACTCTAACAGCAAGGTAAATTAGTGTTAGTATTTTGTTAGTATTAACTCTCCAAATATTGCACTTGAAAAAGAAGCTATTATGGCTCTTCTTGCTGAATTAAACAAAATTTTACATATATTTATATATATATATATTCAAAAAAAGTACAAGATTAGGCTAAATGAATATATGTGATATCAAATAAGGTTTAGAAAAAATGTAATCTAAATGTAATCCAAAAGTAATCAGATTACGTTACCAAACATGTGCAATCTAAGAGATCATATTACTGATTACAATTTTTTTTAATGTAATCTGTAATCAGTAACTGATTACAATTCATATGTAATCTACCCAGCTCTGCGTGTGTTTCAATGAGTTATTAGTGTGTGCACTTACTCTTCTTCGTTTGTTAATTACAATAGTCCAGACAGCCCTCCGACAAACAGCGCCCTGTTGTAACTTTTGTTGTTGAATAATTATTTAAGATTTTCGGAATAGAAGCATATGTGATGCTAAGTGTAAATAATTATAAACACTTTATTATTTTTATTATGTTTTTGTTTATTTTGAAAGATCGCAATGATGTATCTCACCCTGTTATACTTCAAGTACACACTAAGTATGCTGATAACTTTATTAATCTTTTAGCCTTGTCAAGTAGGTGAGTTGCGTGGCTTTTTTCTTCTTGTATTCTGAAGTAAAAAGAACGAGAAATATAACATCCGTGTAAGCGTCTCAATCTTCAAGAACTTTCACTAACATTTTTTGGTGCCGAAAGCCGGGATAGCGTCACAGAATGGTCGCGGAATAAGAATCTCGGAGTAGGAAAGTGAAAGTAAGTTTAATGAAGATGGCTGAACAGTTAGAACGGATGAAGAAGAAGAGGAAAACAATCCGCAGCTCAACGACGAAGTTACTGACTCATATGCAAGAAGAGATTGGTAAAGAAGAACCAGACTGTGAAAAGCTGCGCGAGTTACTTTCAATGTTATCGACGAAAGAAGAAAGCTTGGTGGATCTTGACAGAGGCATCGAAAACGAAACTCCCACGGACGATCTGGAGAGAGAGATAGAGAGTGCGCTGGATTATCAGGACCGCATTATCATGTGGAAATCCCGTGCAGTGAGAATGATAGAAAGGGAGCGTGAACAAGAGAGTGAACGGGTAAAAAACGCCTATGCAAATCAAGAAAGACGGCCAGAAAAACAGTCTGTCAAGCTCCCCAAATTGGTTATTGATAAGTTTACAGGAGAAATAAGCAAGTGGCAGGAGTTTTGGAGTCAGTATGAAGCCGCAATTCATTCTAATGAAGCGCTGTGTAAGAAAGAGAAATTCGCCTATTTGAAAACGTATTTGGCTGACGCAGCGGCCAAAGCAGTATCAGGGCTCACTCTAACGGACAGTAATTATGATGCAGCTATTGAATTGTTACAGAACAGATTTGGAAGGAAGGATATTGTTATCAGTGCTCACATGTCTAAACTGCTTAATTTGACTCCTGTAAAGAGATCATCAGACGTAAACGCGTTGAGAAGTTTATATGATGAATGTGAAATTCAAATTCGTAGTTTGGAATCTCTGGGTGTTCCTTGTGACACGTATGGCAGTCTTTTATGCCCTGTGTTATTGCAATTGATGCCAGAGGACATTGCTCTAGCTTATACTCGTCAGTTGGACTTTGATGGTGAATGGAAAGTGCCTGAGCTTATTCAATTTCTACAAAAGGAAGTGCAAAGCCGAGAAAGAGCACTGCAACTAACTAGACCAGAAAGTTCAAAAAGGGACAAACAGATGAGTAATATATATTTCGCTAAACCTGAGATGATTCATGAACCAAGGCATAAAAAATGGACAATGTCTTCTGCAGCTGCACTGCACACTGTTAGTCATGTTCCCAAGGCTTGTATATATTGTGAGAACCTGAACCATAAGCCTGAAAATTGCTCTGAGTATTCAGTGTCTGCTCGAAAAGACAAGCTAAGAAAAATGGGAAAATGTTTTGCTTGTTTGGGTCCTAAACACATAGCAAAGTTCTGTAGGGTTAAAGGAGTTAACTGTGCTAAGTGTGGACGTAAGCACCATCAGTCAATCTGTGAGCAAAATGATAAGCAGCCTGAGAACAAAAACGACAGTGTGGAAGATAGCAACCCTAGCTCTGAAGCTGTAGTGTCGTCTTTGTCGAACACTGTAAAACCAAAGGCTGAAGGGCAACCAACTGTGCTGCTTCAGACAATTAAGGCATGGATAGAAGGTCCAGCAGGTAAAAAATTAGTACGTTGTTTATTGGACGGAGGTAGCCAAAGAAGCTTTGTGCGAGAGAGTCTTGTGAAAACACTAGAATTACCAGTGCTGAAAAAAGAGACTTTGAATCTTCACACTTTCGGAGCTGAGTGTCCTGTGAGTACAGAACGTAACATCGTGAAATTGACACTTGAAAGTGTATGGAATGAAAATCAAAAAATAGAAATCGCAGCAATTGGGACGCCTCAAATCTGTACTGCTGTTATGAAAGTTCCTGGAGAACATGTGCAAAATAAGCTTAAAGCTAAGGGTCTGCAACTTGCAGATTTTTTCTCTGAGGACACCAATGATTCTGAGCTTTCAGTATTAATAGGAGCAGACTACTACTGGCAAATAGTATCAGGTAGAGTTGAGAGATTAACTGAATCTCTTGTAGCCCTGGAAAGTATTTTTGGATGGACTGTTCAAGGACCAATTCCCATGTTGAGTGTAACTGACACAACCTGCATGCAAATTTGTTTAGAAGAAGATTTCGCAGATTTCAAACAGTCAGACAGTAAGGTTTAAGGATGGTCGTTATCAGGTTGAATTACCTTGGAAACCAAATAAACAAGAGCTACAAAATAATTTCAAGGTGGCTAAGACAAGGTTTGAAAGGCTGAAGAAAACTCTAAAAGCTGATGTAACCTTTTACACACAATACAAAGACGTAATACAAGACTATTTACAACAAGGCATTTGTGAAGATGTTCCAGCCAATGATTCACAAGTAAAGGAAACAGGTGTTGTTGAATATTATATACCACACCATGCTGTACTCAGAGAAGACAAACCAACAACTAAACTAAGGGTAGTGTTTGATGCATCCTCACATGCGGAGGGTTGTCCATCACTAAACGACTGCTTGCTTGCAGGACCAAACTTGAATCCTGACTTGCTAGATGTGCTTGTCAAGTTCAGATTGCACAAAATTGCATTTACTGCTGACATCACAAAGGCATTCTTGCAGATCGCTTTGGCAGAAAAGGAGAAGGATGCCGTCAGATTCCTGTGGCTACACGGTTCTCCAACTGATGATAAGAAAAATGATATACGCATTATGCGAATGTGTAGAGTGGTTTTCGGAGTGTCCCCAAGTCCATTCCTGTTAGCTGCAACTATTAGGCATCACATTCAACAAAAGGAGTCAGAACAGCCTAAGGCAGTGGAAGCCTTGAGAGAATCGCTCTACGTGGATGATTTCATTGTGAGTTCTCGTGAAGTGGATGAGGCACACACTATTTCTACAGCTGCCAGAGACATCTTACTGGATGCAGGCATGAAATTGTGTAAATGGGTGACAAATTCACCAGAACTGAGAGCAAGATGGACAGGGAATGCAATGGAGCAAAACTTAGTATCGGACAGTAGTGGAAATGTACTGAAGGTATTAGGTTTAGTATGGAGACCAGAAAGCGATGATTTTGTGTTTGATTTCAAGCAACTGTTGAGTGTTTTGGAGAGAAAAGAAAACACAAAGAGAAATGTGTTGCAAACATCATCCCGTATCTTTGACCCCATAGGATTCCTAACTCCCTTTACTGTTAGAGTGAAATGTCTTCTTCAAGAAATGTGGGAAAGAGGACTTAGTTGGGATGAACATTTGCCTTCTGAATTGTCAAGGAAGTGGAATCAGTGGTGTAGTGAAGTTCCACAGCTTCGTTTAATTGCTATACCAAGATGGTACGAAATAGAGATTCAACCTAATGTTCAATCGCACAAATTGCACGTGTTTTGTGATGCTAGTGAAAGGGTGTACAGCGCAGTTGCATACCTGCAAGGAAAAAATGAAAATGGAGAAACTGTAAACAGTTTTGTAGCATCAAAGGCACGAGTTGCTCCTTTGAAGAAGCTTACTTTACCACGTTTAGAGTTAATGGGAGCTTTAATCGGAGCTAGAATGGGACATAATCTGCTTCGTCCCTTGAAGATGGAGAAACATCAAATTCACATGTGGACAGATTCAGTAATTGGCTTACACTGGATACAGAGTTCTGCACAGAAATGGAAACCATTTGTAGGTAATCGAGTAGCTGAAATACAGAATCTCACAAACCCTGAATCTTGGTCCCATTGTAATGGGAAAGACAATCCCGCTGATTTAGCCACTCGAGGAAAGAGCGTAGATGATCTCATACAGAGTGAACTCTGGTGGTATGGGCCGGCATCTTTAGTTCCAGCTCACTTGGAAGAGCCTGAGCAAAATTGTGTTGCTGAAATGAACACTGAACTGAGGTCTAAGTTTCAGGTCACCGTGCAGTTTGGTGGTGTTTCAACAACAGAACCTCTTTTGGATTTATCAAAATTTAGCAGACTGAAGACAGTGTTGCGAATAACTGCATGGATAAAGAGGTTCATAACTAATGCCCGATCAAGATGTAAAATCCAAGGCGAGCTCACAGCAAAAGAACTTCTTGCAGCTGAAATGTACTGGGTAAAGATGACTCAGGAACAGAGTTTCAGCAAGGAAATACATTTGCTCAAACTAGGACAAATGGTTGACAAAGACTCAAAGATCAAGGATTTGAAACCCTTCTTAGATGAAAATGAACTCATTAGTGTAGGTGGACGATTACAACAGTCTGAGTTCAGCTTCAGAGAACGACACCCATGGGTGCTCCCTACAAAACAAAGATATTCGGAATTACTAGTTCGGAGTTATCATGAAAGAGTGATGCATTCAGGTGTAAGAGATACACTGGTCCAGGTTAGGGAGAAATATTGGATTTTGCGTGGCCGACAGCTTGTGAAGCAAATAGTAGGACACTGTCATGTTTGTAATAGATTGAAAGCCAAGGCAGCTCAGCAAACTACTGCACCTCTGCCAAAGGACAGAGTTACTGAAGCACCACCCTTTGAAGTCACAGGGGTCGATTTTGCTGGCCCATTATATGTTAAATCTAATGGTGTACCAAAAAAGGCATATATTGCACTTTTTACATGTGCTGTTACTCGGGCGGTACATTTAGAGTTAGTGTCTGATCAGACCACAGAGAAATTCCTCCTTGCTCTGAAAAGATTTATAGCAAGAAGAGGTCTGTGCAAAATAATATACTCGGACAACGCAAAAACATTCAAAAGGGCAGACCAAGATTTAAAGGAACTGTGGAGATCATTTAAAACCTCTGAGCTTACAGATTTCTTTTCTTCAAATTTTATTACGGAACTTTATTGTGGAACGCGCGGCATGGTGGGGAGGCTTTTGGGAGAGACTTGTTAGATCAGTAAAGAATTGTTTGAAAAAAGTCCTAGGAAAGGCCTCACTAAACTTTGAAGAGATGACTACTATTTTGACAGAAGTAGAAGCAGTTATAAATTCTAGACCACTTTCGTACGCACACAATGATGCCGATGAGCCCCAACCTCTGACGCCTTCACATTTCCTGGTAGGGCAAAGACTAACCTCTCTGCCACCAAAGACTGTGGTCTCTGAGTCTAATTCCTCCATTCTGACTAAAGAGCATGCTGTTCGCCGATGGAAGTACCGACAGAGACTTCTAGCTACATTTTGGAACCGCTGGCGAAAAGACTATTTGATGGACTTAAAGTCAGCTCATAAGAGTGATTCAATAAAAGCAACTATGCTGAAGGAAGGTGATGTTGTCCTAGTTGGAGATGACAAAGTACCCCGACAAACTTGGAAAATGGGAAGAATTGAAAAATTGAATTCAGGAAGAGATGGCCTGGTACGTTCATGCATTGTCCGTACTTCATCAGGCAGTGTGTTAAGAAGACCTGTGCAACTGCTATATCCCTTGGAGTTAATTTAATTCAACGTCCTTAAAATTAGTATAGATGAACCTAGTTCATCAGGTGGGAGGATGTTGTAACTTTTGTTGTTGAATAATTATTTAAGATTTTCGGAATAGAAGCATATGTGATGCTAAGTGTAAATAATTATAAACACTTTATTATTTTTATTATGTTTTTGTTTATTTTGAAAGATCGCAATGATGTATCTCACCCTGTTATACTTCAAGTACACACTAAGTATGCTGATAACTTTATTAATCTTTTAGCCTTGTCAAGTAGGTGAGTTGCGTGGCTTTTTTCTTCTTGTATTCTGAAGTAAAAAGAACGAGAAATATAACATCCGTGTAAGCGTCTCAATCTTCAAGAACTTTCACTAACACGCCCCGTGCTGTGTCTGCAACCACTGCGCACTTTTGTCACTACTACAATGTTGTGCAGATACAGATTGTCCGAAATAAATATATGACTAAAGTAAACCCATTTAAAAATATATATTGTATTACTCAAAATCTAGACTACAATAAAAAAAAATAGATGACCAATTACATCATTGAAAAACCCAGGTGATTGGATTCTACAAATAAATTAAAAAGTACACATAATAATGCTTCCAAATCTGTCCTTTTGTTAGACATTTAGATTTGACTTAAGTCAAAATATTGTCCAATAGAGCATAATACAGTATACAGGCCTTTGTTCTTTTGATACTTATATTATGACCTCAACACTTATGCACAAAGATATATTTATTAATGGCTATACAGAGTAAATGTCCAGTATAATGAACCATATTACACATATAAAAAAATGGATAATGAACAAATTAATGATATTCTTTTTTATTTACACTGATTCAAATTACAATGGCAAATTGATTACAGTTGGTTCTAGCTATAGTTTTACCTAGACAGGGTGATACAAATGTAACAGAAATGAGTCGAACCAGACAAATTAAAGAGTCTATCAAAGCTGTGTTGAACACGAGCCGAATTCCTCAGGAAGTCATAAAACATTCTGTGCCACAAGTCCCAAGGAAGATAACCAACCAACCAACTTGTTCACACAACAGCTTTCAACATTAACACCACTAGAACAATTATTTACAATTTCAATTCAAAGAAGAGAAATTTGGTGTCAAATTTGTTGTTAGTAATTGAAATGCAACGCTGGACATCACATGGAAACCCATGAGTTAAACACTTCCATTGACTTCCCCCCACCTAGCAGAACCAGACTGAAATTCCTAAGGGGGAAAGGATTTTGTCTCCACAGAAGTATTTGTCAAGAGAATGGCAAAGAAACTGCTTTTGTACATATATATGGACCAGAATGAACTCAAAAAGACTTATAAATGAATCAGTCCATCGCTTCACTCCATATTCATTTATGTGTAACCCACACATTTGACTATCATGTTATAATCACTTATTGTGTATGTTTTTTTTAATAACTATGGGATAGCTGAAGGATACATAGTCATGTCTGGTATGTGTGTGATTGAATCTACTTGCTTGAAATAGCCCTGACAATCCTTTATTTGTCACATGTATCATATCCGTGTTAAAGGAATCATGTCCAAAATTATACCCTGCAAGAGCAGGAAAATTCGGACCACATGCTTGGTAAGATAAACAAATGATTTATGATAACCCTGAGCCAAGACAATATCTGATTGGTCAAGACAACATTTGAGGTGTGGCCAACAGGCCAGTTAAATACTTCGGACACCATGAAATCTTGCTTTTAGTTGGCTTTCAGTCCCTAGCTATGCTGCTGCTATCAGTCATGCCAGTTTCTAGTCTCTAGCTATGCTTCTGCTAGCTTGTAGCTTCTAGCCATGCTGTTTAATCATCACTGTTCTTTGAGCGCGGTTCCAGCGTGCTTCAGCCTGCACGCCTGCTGCTACTTAGCCACGATGAGAAGGAACACAACCTAGTCTCGTCAAACTTTATTTCTTTTCTTTTCCGTTTGAGAGTTTCGTGTTCTGAGTTAAGTTTTGTAACGTCGAGTCTCCGACGCCTGACCTCGGGTGCCCGTTCAACTTCAACCAGCGCACACGACTCTGTACCTTCAGCCAACAACCACGTGCTTCCCAAGACGTCACTTCAGCCACTACTGAACTTCCAGCCAATCAGCGACCCACAAACCCACAAGCCATAATAACTCAACTGACTGTACAGTACACTGTATGCAGGTTTCTAAATTAACTTTTTTGATCACCAGCCAATGTGGCTGGTAACTTTCTAAAGTTACCAGCCAATCAGAATTTCCACTAGCCATTTTTTTTTTTTTTTTCGGTAAAAATAACAAATGATGAGTGCCACTGAATGAATTTGATCATTTTATTAACATTGTTGGCATGAAAAACACATATAAAGTACAATGCATACAACAAAATATACACGGACTCAAATTTAAAATGATTAGTTCCCACCACGAAATTGCTCGTTTTGTTTTTATTCTTTCGCGTGATTTACACGCGGCAATCCTGACAAAGCATTACGACATTCTTGTGATCAAACACAAGCCATTCATGACCCGTCAGCCATTTGGCATTACATTTTATTTTCTTAGTTTCTTTGTCTCTTTGTCGATATCCTACGGAGCCCCGCACATCACCTGTAGGAGAAAAAAAATCAATCCGTGGCGACGGTTTTGCAATCCATCCCCTCAGTTTGTAAACCGTACTCACAAATTTATAAACTGTTCCCTCGGTTTAACAAATCATGCCCACAAATTTCCAATCTGTGCGCACAGATTTTGTAAACCATACCCTCGGTTTTCAAATCCGTACCCACAAAGTCATAATCCATGCGCACGCTTTCGCATTTTCTTCTTCCTTCCTTGTGTTTTCTGATGGACACTCTATTCGTTTCCATGTTTTTTCGCGCTGGTTTCACTGCAAACTGCGTGCAGCCAATGGGCATATGAAACATCATCATGTAGCATTACAGCACAGTGTTCATGGGAAATGTAGGAAGTGCTGCCAGGGTGATAAATGACCGAGAACAGAGCCTCATGTCATGCATCACCAGCCAAACTGGCTAGTAAGTTTTAATTAACACCCGCCAAAATGAATTTTAACCTGCATTTGGCGGGTTGGCGGGTGTTAACTTAGAACCCTGACTGTATGACCCTGCTTCTCTGGATAACCCTGCTTCTCTGGTGCTAACTCCAACATCTCAAAGGCAGGACAAAGGCTCCCAACTGTTCTTCCATTTGGTCCCACTGTTTCAAAAGAGAGTAAGAAATCAAATGCAGCAACTGTTTTAATCTGTCTTATTCACTATCCTATTTCATATCCACTGCATATTCAATGTAATTTTCACAGCTGCTATAAACTATTTCAGTGCTGCTAAATCTGTACAGTGCCATTTGTGTATAAAAGCCATGAAATCCAATAGCACTGTGTATACAATTTTGAATTCAGTGCATTCTTACCACAGTAATTTGTACATACTGTATTCATATTTCTTTAGCATTATGTAGATGTATTCTGCTACTTTTGTTTCATTATTCTACTACAAAGATTTGTATCAACCGAGAAAGAAAACATAACCAAGGATTGCACTATAAAAGTACAAACTGATTCTGAAAAAGTTGACAGTATTGAAAATGCAAAAAAAAAAAAAAAAAAAAAATACCTTTGAAAATTCAGTTCACTCTACTATGCTGAAAACACATTATTAACAAATTACATGTCTTTGTGTATTTCATTTATTTTAAAAAAATATACACTCATTTTAAATCTGATGACTGCAACACAGTCAAAATATTTGCGACTGTTTACCACTGTTTTATGTAACATCACCTTTTCTTTTAATAACATTTAATAAGCTTTTGGGAAGTAAAGATGCCAGTTGATTTAGTTTAGCAAGAACACTTTTGCCCATTCTATTATACAAGTCCTCTGGTGAGTTTTTAAGCCAAGCAGACTGTGGTTTGTCACTGTCCTGCTGGAAAATGCAAGGACTAGTGTGCTAGCAAAATTATATTGAAACCAAAAAAAAAAAAACATATGTATAATGTCAAATGTATAAAATGTACTAAAACACAAATGTTAGTCCGGACTTTTAGGTGTGAAACTGCCCTGAGATGTTTTCACTACTCCAGAGCCCAGCGAGAGTGTGCTTCACTATCTTATGCCAAAGTTTGCAACCAATTAAATTTTTACTAATACTGTGAGACTGTAATACCGTGATATTTTTCTAACGGTTATCATACTGTGATACACCCCTACTTCTTTTTATTTAACCAGGTGAGCTTATAGAGAGCACATTCTCAATAGAAATGGCAACCTGGCCAAGATAAAGCAAAAGGTGCAGGATGACAAAGAAGTTACACATGAAATTACACAAAATTACACATTAATTGCACGGAGGGATAGAAAAAGAAATAAATACAGATAAGATACAGGATGAGAGGGCAACACAGTAAAGGTGTAGGTATATGTACAATTATTGCAGCACAATCAAACAGAAAAGAGAAGAAGTGGGTGAATAAAGTGACAAGGCAACTACCTTAGTAGTAAATTAACACTGGGCGTAATTGTCCAAGTCAAATGTAGTGCAAATGACATATACAATGAACAGGCAGAAGCTCTAATAGACAACTTAGGAAATAAAAAAAAGTACTGACTGCTGAGTATTGTTAATCACAACTTTTGTCAGCCAGAAGCTAGAAGGAAAGTACCTGAGCATTAGTGAAAGGTTGCAGAGTTTTATGGTTAGTGATCTAGTACATTATTTATCCTCACTCAGTCTTCATCGGATGAATCAATGTCATCATGGAGGTAAGGAAATTCCTCACAAACTGCTACTCCATCTTCCTCATCAATTGAGAGAACACTTGGATCCACCACAATCTGCCTGTGATAAAGTGAACACAGGTTAAAGGTGCTGTAGGGAACTTTTATAAAAAAATATTTTTTACAGATTTATTAAACCTGTCATTATGTCCTGACAGTAGAATATGAAACAGATAATCTGTGAAAAAAATCAAGCTCCTCTGGCTCCTCCCAGTGGTCCTATTGCCATTTGCAGAAAGTCATGCGCTCCCGGTAAAAAACAACCAATCAGAGCTGCGCTCCGTAACTTTGTTTGTGTTCAAAATGTAGAAAAATGAACATAATAAGAGAGTACACCATGAATCCATTTTCCAAACCATGTTTTTAGCTTGTCCTGAATCACTAGGGTGCACCTATAATATGTGTTTATATTCAGACTATTTTAGATTGCTTCGGGGGTACCGCGGCGGAGTAACCCCAGTAGCTTTGTGATTCTTCATAGACATAAACAGAGAGAAGTAGCTCCGGCTACAATGTTCTTCTGCAAGACGCAAGCAGTTCTGTTTATTAACCGCTAGAGCGTCAAAAGTTCCCTACTGCAGCTTTAATTGAAATGATAAATATCACTTTCTCAGTCCTGTTGAGCTCATGAAATGACACCATCATTTTAGTTACTAAATATTTTACTTTGTAACTTTCACACAATGCAATACCAAAAGTATGTCTACAAAGAAAGATTAAGCTATTTTACAAGGTACAGTACAAGACAGGGACCGAACATGAGCACCCACCTATATTTTGACTTCACCTCACTCATTTGATGTTGTAGGTCACTCAATCTTGCCAACATAATGCAGCACAGTCCCTCGTATGCCTCCACAGATATGTTAGTAGGACAGACTTAAAACGTTTTAAGATTGGTTAGGGGCAAATGTATCCTACTGCAGCTTTTTACAGACACATACAATGTCCATATTTCTGTCCTGATGATCTTTGCTAGGTTAATGTATCAGCATTAATACCAGTCATTAGCTCATTCATTGAATATGGCTACACATATCTTAATAATAATAATTCATTACATTTATATAGCGCTTTTCTAGGCACTCAAAGTGCTTACATAGTCAGGGGGTATCTCCTCATCCACCACCAGTGTGCAGCATCCACCTGGATGATGCGATGGCAGCCATAGCAAGAACGCCCACCACACACCAGCTTATTGGTGGAGAGGAGACAGATTGATGAAGCCAATCAGCAGATATGCGGATTGTTAGGAGGCCATGATGGTCAGAGGCCAATGGGCGAATTTAGCCAGGATGCCGAGGTCACACCTCTACTCTTTTCGAAAGACATCCTGGGATTTTTAATGACCAAAGAGAGTCAGGACCTCGGTTTAACGTCTCATCCGAAGGACGGTGCTTGTTGACAGTATAGTGTCCCCATCACTACACTGGGGCGCTAGGACCCACACAGACCACAGGGTGAGCACGCCCTGCTGGCCTCACTAGCACCTCTTCCAGCAGCAACCTAGTTTTCTCAGGAGGTCTCCCATCCAGGTACTGACCAGGCTCAGCCCTGCTTAGCTTCAGTGGGCAACCGGTCTTGGGCTCCAGGGTGATATGGCTTACTTAAAGGTGCTGTATGTAGCTTTTTTACCAAACGAATCCTTTTTTTATTGCCTGTGTGTGAAGGGGTTGTAATCTCACATTAAAATTATCCACTTTGCGGGTTTTGCTATAACCTCTGAAAACAAGTATTTTTATATTTATGTGAAGGTCCCGGGTTGGATTTACCGCCAGTGACGTCACCTGCATGCGCGCTCCCAAGCCTCTCGACTCCTCTAGCCTACTGACCTTGCACTCAAAAGAGTCGACACTGCAACTGATGACATAGACTTATGACTTATGCAACTTAATGACATGTTTGATAACACTAAGAAATGAACTGCGCCCAGCAAAACACAGACTCCAACACAAACTCCACATATTGATAAAAAAAAAAAGAAAAGTTTTTTTCTGCTGAAGCTCGTAAGGCCAGACATGAATCAGATGAACTTCGGGTGAAAAACACGGATCAACATCGGCAGGGCATTTGAATCAAGGAGAAACCTTATCTACAAACCTAGAATGTACATTTCCTGAAGAAAGTGTGAAGTGGTGCTTGCAGTGGCAAAATTCGGCACGGTTGATAGGGTTCCATACTTATCATGGTAACATTACATGGAGCATAAGTTCAACGTCAAGCTGATAAAAGTAGCCTATTATTGTAACGTTGCAGTGGGAGTTTACCTGAGTTTCCAGCATGTTGTGTGGGATGCTTTGTGTGTTGCGTCTCAGTCTGGCCGGTACACACAGTGCTCGCTCATAAATTCGCTAAAAACTACATACAGCTCCTTTAAGTAATTATATGCATATATTGCATGTATATGCATGTATTTTTTTTTTAGACCAAATGGCATGAAAAAGAAAGACCTGTTAGTGTTTACTCCACAAACCTGTCAAATTATACAGCATCTCAGAGACAGTAATTAGTACTTACTCCCTTCTTTCAAGTCACCTCTGACCAACTTTATATCATCACCTAATGTCTTGGAGACACCAGCTAGGAACTGCCAGTGTTGTTTCATCTTTTTAATGAGAATAGTCTTTTCTTCTTTTGCACGAGACAACAGCATTATCTTGTCAAACACAATCTTCTTTTGTCTCAAGGGCACAGTGGATTCTGTAAAGATAAATACTGGTAATAGCAAACAAGACAAAAAAGATTGACTGACAGTAAAAGGCCTTGCAATGTGATATAAAACTACATACCGTATTTTCCGGACTATAAGTCGCACCTGAGTATAAGTCGCACTTATATTTCAAGGCCCTTTAAATAAACACTTTACTGGTCACCAAAGGCATGGTTATAATTTTATGCTTGTCTACTTACAACTTAGATGTTTAAATATGTTCATTGATATTTACAAACTAGTTAAAATGAGTGTTTTCCCGAGTGCCAAAATAGAATAGACCAGCCAATGCTAAATGGCTTAATACAAATACAAATACAAAAAAAGTCAACCTTCAAATAATTATGTTCAGTTATGCACTCAATACTTGGTCGGGAATCCTTTTGCAGAAATGACTGCTTCAGTGCGGCGTGGCATGAAGGCAATCAGCCTGTGGCACTGCTGAGGTGTTATGGAGGCCCAGTATGTTTCGATAGCGGCCTTAAGCTCATCCAGAGTGTTGGGTCTTGCGTCTCTCAACTTTCTCTTCACAATATCCCACAGATTCTCTATGGGGTTCAGGTCAGGAGAGTTGGCAGGCCAATTGAGCACAGTAATACCATGGTCAGTAAACCATTTACCAGTTGTTTTGGCACTGTGAGCAGGTGCCAGGTCATGCTGAAAAATGAAATCTTCATCTCCATAAAGCTTTTCAGCAGTTGGAAGCATGAAGTGCTCCAAAATCTCCTGATAGCTAGCTGCATTGACTCTGCCCTTGATAAAACACCGTGGACCAACACCAGCAGCTGACATGGCACCCTAGACCATCACTGACTGTGGGTACTTGACGCTGGACTTCAGGCATTTTGGCATTTCCTTCTCCCCAGTCTCTGGCACCTTGATTTCCGAATGACATGCAAAATTTGCTTTCATCCGAAAAAAGTACTTTGGACCACTGAGCAACAGTCCAGTGCTGCTTCTCTTTAGCCCATTTCGTGCACACGCCTGTGCACGGTGGCTCTGGATGTTTCTACTCCAGACTCAGTCCACTGCTTCCGCAGGTCCCCCAAGGTCTGGATTCGCTCCTTCTCCACAATCTTCCTCAGGGTCCGGTCACCTCTTCTCGTTGTGCAGCGTTTTTTGCCACACTTTTTCCTTCCCACATACTTCCCACTGAGGTTCCTTGATACAGCACTCTGGGAACAGCCTATTCGTTCAGAAGTTTCTTTCTGCGGTTACCCTCTCGTTTGAGGGTGTCAATGATGGCCTTCTGGAGAGCAGTCAGGTCGGCGGTCTTACCCATGATTGCGGTTTTGAGTAATGAACCAGACTGGGAGTTTTTAAAAGCCTCAGGAATCTTTTGCAGGTGTTTAGAGTTAATTAGTTGATTCAGATGATTAGGTTAATAGCTCGTTTAGAGAACCTTTTCATGATATGCTAATTTTTTGAGATAGGAATTTTGGGTTTTCATGAGCTGTATGATAAAAGACCTGAAATATTTCAGTTGGTGTGCAATGAATCTAAAATATATGAAAGTTTAATTTTTATCATTACATTATGGAAAATAACGAACTTTTATCACAATATGCATTTTTTTTGAGAAGGACCTGTATTATTGTTAGAATGCATAATCCGTGTTAGGGGGTCAACTAGTTACATATAGCTAAATTATATAATTTGATTACAAAAATGTTATCAGTTACAGTCACTGAGAAAAAATAATTAAATTGCGGTTAATTATGAAAATGTTACATCTGAATATTTTTTCACACACGTACAGATTTAATTGATATATTTCATAAACTACATTAACTACTCTAAAATATGAGTCAGATCTTTCAGGAGTTAAAAACATATGCTTATTTCCTATTTGGCCGATGTATATTCATTTGTTAAATTGAACTGTTTTACCAACCTGTTGTTAGATGCCGTGGCATTTCCTTTCATAGGTGTGCAAAAACTTGTTTCAAAACAGTATCATAGCTGTTAAACTTTCTTGTTGTGTTTTTAAATATGTATTTAATCTCCAAGCAAATCGGATTTTGTGGTGGTTATGCTTTAAAATGAAATGATCACAATCCTAATTTAAGGGATGAAGGATTTTGAAAAGTCTGACGGTCATTAGTTGTTGAGTACTCTAATGTTAACCCCGTCCTTTTTACAAGTTTCAAAAGATTAACAGTTGAAAACATTACAAGTCTTAAAACATGCAATCAAATGTTATCAGTTACATTACTTTTTTAAAGAAATTGATATAGTTACACATCTTTTTAGATTTTAAATAGGGTAATTTGTGATCTATAACCCATTACAAAGTTCATAGTAACCTCCCCAAAACTGTGCGTAAAATAATTCCACCAAGGTCTCAGCTACAGCTAAACGTTAAAACAAAAACTTCAGGTCCTTGTTGGCAGTTTTGTGAGGAGTCTGTGTGTGTGTGTGTTTGTGAAAACTGCGTGGTTTGAAAGAAAAATATTTTACATTACATTTACATTTATTCACTTAGCTGACGCTTTTATCCAAAGCGACTTACAATTCCTATATATGTCAGAGGATTTATAATATGTTTTAGTTTATATGTGTGATTTTACTACAAACTATAAGCATTCTAACTTAGAAACATGTTTTTATTTATTTTTTATTTTCCAACCAAACCATTTAGTCTGTCATTAAAAAGACATCTTATATATTTTTTTTCTTCACGCATCTGTTTTCATCTGTCTCTGGACTCTTGTTAAAAAAATTTGAGTGCTGACATGAATCCTACATGAAAGTTAAAAAAATAATACTTTTTTAACAGCATGGTTAACAACACCATTTGTAAAGTGAGAAAGAACGTCAAATCTATTGTATAAATTTCTGTGAGACATTTGTTAGCAACAAACACTTTTGGTTTCAAAGAAAACTTATGACAACTGATTTTCAATCTAATATAGTTATTTTCATGTTTGTGACCTATTTTGTTTGTTTGTGTATTTATGTACTTGTTTGAGTGTATATTTGTATTTATTTTGATTGCATGTTCATGCTTTCTGTATGTGTGTGTGTGTGTTTATGATTGTATGGTTGTGTTTGTGTACTTGTTTGCATTCTCAGTACGTTTATGTTGAGGTTAACAATATTTTGTTAAATAACATTTTTCTATGGACTGACTTGTTAAAATATCTCACATCCTTTTGACCAGTAAATGAACTTTCAGCTAACCTCGCGCTCACAGGCCTAAGTCATAAAGTTGAAATTGTCACCCTTTGATCACTGAGTACAAATTTTTTTTTTTACTTTAGCTGACCTGCAGCACACCATTTACAACACCAGAACCCCGGCAAAACTAATTAGATTACAGTTGAGTTGCAAACCCTGAAAACCTTTAGATGTTTTACAATCATCGCTGGCATTATCGTAACAATAAACACAAAGACATCAGATGCCAGACACGTTTCTATGCACTACTTGAGATGAGATATTTAGCCTTTCGTGTAATGTTGTAAAAGTTTAGACGTTTTATGATACAAATGATGACAAGTCTTTGGCAAGAAAATCAAAGATTTCCCAAAACATTTAATTCCAGTTAGATTTGCGTATGCCTAAAAGCATGTTTTAATTGATATATCAATGATAGAAGTTAATATTGACAAAATAAAAGACACATTCAAGGATTTAGACTACTAAAGTATGTGCGAGTGACTTATTAAAATTAAATAAAACAACACTTTTTTCCAACAAGGATTTTTGTTGAGATGAAAAAATAAAATCGTATAGGTTAACCTAATTTTAAAGTAGAAACATCTGTCTAATATTAGAACCAGGTTTCATCAAATAAGAACTGATGTGCTTTTATTAAAAACTTTACTTTGTTTAATTCTTACACAGTTACGGACCGCAGCTCTGATTGGTTGTTTCTTACCGGGAGTGGATGAATTTCTGCAAATGGCAATAGGACCACAGGGAGGAGCCAGAGCTTGATTCTTTCACAGATTATCTGTCTCATATTCTACTGTCAGGACATAATGACAGGTTTAACAAATATGTAAAAAATATATTTTTACAAAAGCTACCTACTGCAGCTTTAAGTGATTGATGGCTGTTCAGGTCTATGCAATTTAACGTATTGCTGTAAACTTGGGATTCCATATTTCCATTCTCTTAAACTCATCTTTCCCTAACTTTCGACCTTCCTGCAACTTGTGTGAATGTGTGAGTGCGTGCGTTCATGTGTTAGATTAGTTTATATGTCTTAGATTTATCTAATAAAGCCTTATTCATATCGAAAAGAGAAGTATCTTGTGTTTTGTGCTTACAAGTTAATGTCTTAAACTGCCGATCTTGTTACTGTGCTAATTGATAGTGTTTTCACTATAGTTTGCATATTAATATCCAGCGCAGATTTGATGTTAAACGGCTCATTCAGTGAATCGCAGGGCGACTCAGTGATCAGCCATGAAACAGTGATTCTGTTCAAATTCCCTTTAAATTATTAAATTATTCCCTTTGAGCTAAATTGACCTGTTTCCCTTACATTTTTATGGTGGAGAAAATGCAGGCAGTTTAATCTAAATTGTGAGCATAAACCAAGTTATTTAATCTTTTATTTTGCTGCGGATGAAAGATGAGAAGCTAGCGAGACGTGTGTGTGTGTGTGTGTGTGTGTGTGTGAGACCCGTGACGTAAGCAGCGCATGCCCGCTTAAATGAATGAAAGCAGCTAGAGGAGACTGCAACTCAAGTCCTCCTCTCCATTGTTAACAGCAGTAAGTGAACTTAAAAGTAAACATCTGAGATCGTACAATAAGGTAGAAATTGAGCGTGTTCCTCATTTTCGTAATGCCTTGTTTATAGCTGATTTGATTTCACTGCGTGTTCCAGTGCTTATCAAAAGCTATTCTATCTCAGTCACCGTTTGCTGAACAGAGCTAAATTGTAGTGATCAAAAAGGGATATAAATTGGTGAATAAAGAATAGTTTTGAGCGTGTTCCTCAATCTATTTATCAGAGCCTCCGAATTCATATTTCATATAGTTTGATTGCCAGTGCGTGTTCCACTGCCGAATCAAATTTGATATTTGACTCCCCTAAGTTAACGTTAAACCTTAGAGAACAATGTTTGTATCTGTTCAGAGTGAATGCAATCTTGCGTAACACTGCGTGTGTCCGAGAGTGATTTGAAAAGCTTGATCAAGTAAATTTTAACTGTGTACCAACCGCGAAGGAAACTTTTTGTGTTTGTGTCCAGAGAAACTGGCACGGAGACTCAAATCTGCAGAGGTCGCTATCACTGTGTTCCCTTAACTACAGAAAAAGCTTCTATTTGAATTAAGATAAATTTAACTCTATACAAACTGAGAGTTTAAGTGCCACATCGCAAAACCAACTGAAAGTGGTGTTGTTATTTGTAGTGTTGAAATGAGCCGACATTTCATGTTACATGCTTAACTGTACGTCCAATACAACGATTCATGTGCTAACGTTAATCCACTAGAGTGTGTTTTGGTTGCCACAGTTACAGTGACACGGAAGTCTTAACGCATTTCCGGAGAAACTTTAAACTGCGCATGCGCATGCGCAGCGCATCGACGCTAGCGTAAAAAAACTCCACGGTGTTGCTAAGCTAATGGAACAGTTATATATACATTGAAGTCTATGCTAAAGCCACTAGCCTCAAAGGTTAGCCGTTAGCATTACAATCCAGTGGTTGAATAGTGTGTGTTTGGGCAACGCTGACATAATTTAACCCTTTAAACATCTTAACTAACACTTGTTGGTCTCTTTCTCTCTCTTATTGCTCTCTTTTCTCACTATACCACTTATTTTCATTTTACTAGAAAGGGAAATACTAACTCACAATTATTAATTGTGACAAATTGAAATTTAATTGAAACATTAAATTTATTTTGAATCATTAAAATTTCCCTCTCAGATCATTCCATATGTCTTTTACTTCTAGTATTCTATTTTGGGCCTAATTATTTTAGGAATGAATAAGCCTTAAACTTTGAAAGTTTAAGTGAACGTATTCTACCTAATTTAATTATTAACCATCTGAATATATGCTATTCAGACCTTTACTTATTTGATTGCGTTTTACCCCTCTTCCTGTTTTGGTTATACACTTAACCACTATTGTTTTACTTATTGATTTCTTCTATGTAATTTCATTTTTGCATATTTTGACCATTTATTAATTTTACTTTTTCTAACCATTTCTTTACCCTAGCTTGGGATCGACACACCTGAGCCCTAAATGGAGACATTGTTATCCCTCACTATGAGTTCAAATAAATTAGAAAGACAACTCTCTTTCACTTAAAGTTTATTTTGTTTGATTAGTTGTATAGCAACTAAAACAACGCTCTCCTTGTAGTTGAGATAACCGCTACTGAGACTTACCATCTCCGTCCTCTCTCTCCTTTACTTTCCTCTTCTCTTTTTACATTTGTAGGACATGTAAGAACAATCAATCAATTCTAAATGAATTAAATACACGTGTCAAATCGTGCCAAAGACGACAAATCATCCTTATGAATTTGATTGTAATCATCCTCTCCCTTGTTCTTCCTAACCTAACCTAAAGTTTTAGCATCTCATCCAACATTGAGATAAATTTAATAGAGTTACTTGTTAAAAATCTGTCGCCTTTGCAGCCTCCCTGCTCGTCCAACTGTAAGGTGACAGGTGTCAATCCCGTCAGACTAAGGAAAGAGATATCAGCATTTTATATTTTATTCTTTTGTAAAAAAAAAAAAAAAAAAAAAAAAAAAAAAAAAACACGATTTAATACTATTGTTTACCTTCTTGATAACATTTAATTGAGAAAAATTTATTTTCCTCATTTGAAAAACATAAATTTTTGCTTGTCATTGAATTTGTTTTTCACCTTTTTCTCTCTTTTCCTCTTCCTCATTAGAGTGACAAAGTCTTCGCATCTCTAGTCTACTTAGACACCCTGAGACCAACACAGTCATCACCACCATTTCACTAGTGTTTCACAATCACTGATACAACACTTAGTTGTCCCACAACACATAGACTTTTACTCCACACAGATCTGTGTCAGTCTCTCTTCTCCCCAGCGTGCCAACATGCCGCATACTGCAGACCCCATTGCCCATGGGGAAGATGTGAACACTTGGCTGAGAGGCATGACAGACAGCCTCACCCCCAAGACCTTTGAACTGTTATTATTTTTAATAATAATCCTAATCCTGAGAAGATTCCTAACACAAGATTCAAGCCAGAACAACAACCACGAGGAGCTAGTCAAGATCACCAGCTCCCTAAGCTATGCCTTTTCAAGTTCAAGATCAACTCAAAGCACCCAGCGAGAGGGAGCAGGAAACAATGGAACAAGTTATGAAGCTCCAAGCAGCAGCTCAGCTCGATCAGCAATATGCAACGGCTGCTCAGAAAGACCTGGTAAACAGACTCCAGTATGCCGAACAGCTACTAGAGAAAGCCACGCTAGACATCAGAAACAAAAATTGTGAAATCAGTGCTTTGAAAGACCACCTTGAATGGGACAGAACTGAAACGGACAATCTGACCCAACAACTAGACGATACAAACGATGAACTCTACATGGTCAGAAAAGAACTCCAATATGCTTATGAGCAGAAACAAGAGCCCAGGAAAGAGAAACATCTCTTAGCCTCCTCACTGCTGAGCAGAGCAGAGTCACATGTCCAAGAACTGGCATATGACAAAAGGAGCGAAGGGCCACAACCTAAAACCTCACCTGCCTTCGCCACACAACCCTTTCCTGCCAACGAAAGAAAACCTCCCGTCCAAGACCTTGGAGCTTCACACGGGATGACCATCAAAGACCTTAACAAACTGTCTAAAAAACATCAGCAGGTTCAACCCGAACTCCACAGAGGGCCACGACATCCAGGCTTACCTGCAAGATATTGAATTTCATCTGGAAATGAGACCTCGTGATTGACAGAGACTGGTTATACCTCCTTAGAGCCACATCCAGTCCCGAGGTACGAAACTTTCTAGATTGACAGCCCAGTCAAACTAAGTCCCTAACTACCAGCGACTTCGTGTGACGATCGTGCACCAGGAAAACACAAGGAGAGGGAGAGATCCAATTGCAGGTACGTTTATTTGACAAAAAGTGTAATCCAAAACAAACAGTCCAAGCAGACAAACAAAACAAAAGCGGGAACCGGATGGAACGGAAAGGGAACTCGGAGGACGAGATAGCAAGGGTAAGTCTCGGGAGACGAGAACATAGGTTACACGAAGGGTAAGGACTCCATACAAACAATAGGGAAAGACAGGTATTTATAAGGAGACTAATGACAATAGATTGCCTGCACCTGTGCGATTGACTGGAGTGCAATTACTGTGAAGACAGGACCAGACTAGAGGAATTATAGTGCCTATGGTGAAGTGCCTCACTAGTGGACACCCAGGAAAACAGAGACTGACAGCGTGACACTTCGTGAGGTCCTGATTAAAGAGTTTACAGACCCAGAGTCTGTACATGGACTGTTAACTGCCTTGGAAACCAAACAAGGGACAAGAGACTCCACAAGCTTACTACAACAGACTCCGACAAGCCTACTTTGGTGCACACAACAACCCTGACCTTGAAGAGGATGTGAACTTCAAAACCCTCTTCCTAAAGAATCTGCACCCTGGAGTCAGGTGTCCATCTAGAAACCATCTAGGTGTCATGGCCTGTCCAAACTCCATGACCATCCAACAGTTGCGTGACTTAACACAGAAGGCCTATAACAAGCAAAAGATGGCCTCAAAGAAAGGTAACAGTACCTCAACACTCTTGAACTCTGTTAAAAAAAGACTCAAGCCTTGCACTGGACGACACCCAGTGGCATCACAACACCAGAGTCTTCCATCAAGAGCACAGAGAGCATGACACCCATATCCATGAACATTTTCAGCCCAACTGCTGGAAAAATCCATGGGACCAGCCACGCTTCAAGAAACCAAAAGGATAAGAACATCTGAAAACCTAACCAGACATCCAAAGGTAATCACCTGACAACTTGTGTGGGTAAGCGACAACAAAACCCACCTCAGCACCACTCAGACACGCACAGTGCTGAGTATGCACAAGAACATGACCGCTTACCATAAGAAGACATGGAACAAGTCATGAAACATCTAAGAGAGTTCCTTCAAGACCATTTACATGCATATGACCACAAAGTTGAGTCATGCTCGCTGTGACCAACGACAGAACGGAAGGCCTGTTGATCGCCTGGTACACCACATCAGAGATGACAAGCACCTGTTCAACAACGAACTAGAACGAACAAGTCTTTCACGGCCAACTGTTGATGAAAAATACTAAAGGACATCACCTCAGTCACTAACAAACTGTCAAATGAACTCCAACTCCAAGATCCACATTCCAGTCTGTGCAACAGCAACCCCCAGAGCACAGAAGGTCAGGAACTCTGCTACAGCCAGAAGGCACCCCAAGAAGAATGCAACATAGGAGACAAAAATTTTGCAAACCAGCTTCACACAGCCATGCCAAACTGCCTCCGACTGTGTGACAACATTGGGTTGTACATAATAATTAACTCAAATGATATATAGGGAATTTGAGTAATTAATCAGGAATATGATTAATATATATCTCATATGACAGTTACATTCATATTATTGATTATGAAAAATAGCTCAATTGCATTTATCAATAACTCATTACAGGGCACTGTAATTTACTCATTAATATGTCAATATTCCATTCTTCATCAACTATTGTGATATCTCTTCCTGTAAATTACTGCAAATCAAACAGTGGTTTGTCCAGCAAACGGCCGTAAGATTAACTTATCAATTTTCAATAAAGTTATCACTTCTTATAATTCAAGGAAAAATATTCTCTGGCATGAAAACATTATCCTATCATCATGATAAATTTAGTTTCTCAAAATAAAGCTTGACAGCATCCCTTACTTCCGGTGTCCACCACCGGGTTCGGGGATTGCCGCCTCGACAGGCACCGGAGACCTTACGGCCACAGCTCCGAGCAGCCGCAGCGACAATGGAGGTGGAGAACATGGTCCACTCGGACTCAATATCTCCAGACTCCCTCGGGATCCGGTCGAAGCTCTGCCGGAGGTGGGAGTTGAAGATCTCTCTGACAGGGGGCTCGGCCAAACGTTCCCAACAGACCCTCACAGTACGTTTGGGTCTGCCGAGTCTGTCCAGCTTCCTCCCCCGCCATCGGATCCAACTCACCACCAGGTGGTGATCAGTTGACAGCTCCGCCCCTCTCTTCACCCGAGTGTCCAAGACATATGGCCGAAGGTCTGATGACACGACCACAAAGTCGATCATCGACCTCCGGCCAAGGGTGTCCTGGTGCCACGTGCACTGGTGGACACCCTTATGCTTGAACATGGTGTTAGTTATGGACAAACCGTGGTTAGCACAGAAATCCAATAACAGAACACCGCTCGGATTCAGGTCAGGGGGGCCGTTCCTCCCAATCACGCCCCTCCAGGTGTCACTGTCACTGCCCACGTGAGCGTTGAAGTCCCCCAGTAGAACGACGGAGTCTCCAGTCGGAGCACTTTCCAGCACCCCTCCCAGAGACTCCAAGAAGGCCGGGTAGTCCGCACTGCCGTTCGGCCCGTAGGCACAAACGACAGTGAGAGACCTATCCCCGACTCGAAGGCGCAGGGAAGCGACCCTCTCGTTCACCGGGGTAAACTCCAACACATGGCGGCTGAGCTGGGGGGCTATTAGCAAACCCACTCCAGCCCTCCGCCTCTCACCATGGGCAACTCCAGAGTGGTAGAGAGTCCAGCCTCTCTCAAGAAGTGTGGTTCCAGAGCCCAAGCTGTGCGTTGAGGTGAGCCCGACTATCTCTAGTCGGTACCTCTCGACCTCCCGCACAAGCTCAGGCTCCTTCCCCGCCAACGAGGTGGCATTCCACGTCCCTAAAGCCAGATTCCGTGTCCAGAGATCGGGTCGTCGGGGGTCTCGCCTTCGACTGTCGCCCGATCCTCTATGCACCGGCCCCTTACGCTCCCTCCTGCAGGTGGTGAGCCCACAGGAGGGCGGCCCCACGTCACTCCTTCGGGCTAAGCCCGGCCGGACCCCATGGGGGAAGGCCCGGCCACCAGGCGCTCGCATACGAGCCCCAACCCCGGGCCTGGCTCCAGGGTGGGGCCCCGGCTGCGCCATGCCGGGCGACGTCACGGTCCTTGATTTTAATTTTGCCATAAGGGGTTTTATGAACTGTTCTTAGTCTGGCCCGTCACCAAGGACCTGTTTGCCTTGGGAGACCCTACCAGGAGCATATAGCCCCAGACAACATAGCTCCCAGGATCATTCGGGTACTCAAACCTCTCCACCACGATAAGGTGACAGTTCAAGGAGAGGGATGGTGGACACCGGAAGTAAGGGATGCTGTCAAGCTGAAGAAGGAGTCCTATCGGGCCTGGATGGCTTGTGGGACTCCGGAGGCAGCTGACAGGTACCGGCAGGCCAAGCGGACTGCAGCCCGGGTAGTCGTGGAGGCAAAAACTCGGGCCTGGGAGGAGTTCGGTGAGGCCATGGAGAAGGACTATCGGTTGGCCTCGAAGAGATTCTGGCAAACTGTTCGACGCCTCAGGAGGGGGAAGCAGTGCCCTACCAACACTGTTTACAGTAGAGATGGGCACCTGTTGACCTCAACTGGGGATATCGTCGGGCGGTGGAAGGAATACTTCGAGGATCTTCTCAATCCCACCGACTTGTGTTCCGTTGAGGAAGCAGTGGCTGGGGACTCGGAGGGGCACTCGTCCATCACCCGGGCTGAAGTCATCGAGGTAGTTAAAAAGCTCCTCGGTGGCAAGGCACCGGGGGTGGACGAGATCCGCCCCGAGTACCTCAAGTCTCTGGATGTTGTGGGGCTGTCTTGGCTGGCACGCCTCTGCAACATCGCATGGCGGTTGGGGACAGTACCTCTGGACTGGCAGACCGGGGTGGTGGTCCCTCTTTTCAAGAAGGGGGACCGGAGAGTGTGTTCCAACTATAGGGGGATCACACTTCTCAGCCTCCCTGGAAAAGTCTATGCCAGGGTACTGGAGAGGAGAATTCGGCCGATAGTGGAACCTCGGATCCAGGAGGAACAGTGTGGTTTTCGTCCCGGTCGTGGAACACTGGACCAGCTCTATACCCTTTCCAGGGTGCTGGAGGGTTCATGGGAGTTTGCCCAACCAGTCCACATGTGTTTTGTGGACTTGGAGAAGGCATTCGACCGTGTTCCTCGCGACATCCTGTGGAGGGTGCTCCGGGAGTATGGGGTCGGCGGCTCCCTACTTAGGGCTGTTCGGTCCCTGTACGACCGGAGCAAGAGCTTGGTTCGCATTGCCGGCAGTAAGTCAGACCTGTTCCCGGTGCATGTTGGACTCCGGCAGGGCTGCCCTTTGTCACCGGTTCTGTTCATAATTTTTATGGACAGAATTTCTAGGCGCAGCCAAGGGCCGGAGAGTGTCCGGTTTGGGGACCATACGATTTCGTCGCTGCTTTTTGCGGATGATGTTGTCGTGTTGGCATCCTCAGACCAGGACCTTCAGTGTGCATTGGGACGGTTTGCAGCCGAGTGTGAATCGGCTGGGATGAGAATCAGCACCTCCAAGTCCGAGGCCATGGTTCTCAGTCGGAAAAGGGTGGATTGCCCACTTCAGGTTGGTGGAGAGTTCCTGCCTCAAGTGGAGGAGTTCAGGTATCTTGGAGTCTTGTTCACGAGTGAGGGAAGGATGGAACGTGAGATTGACAGACGGATCGGTGCAGCTTCTGCAGTAATGCGGTCGCTGTACCGGTCTGTCGTGGTGAAGAAGGAGCTGAGCTGTAAGGCAAAGCTCTCGATTTACCGGTCAATCTACGTTCCTACTCTCACCTATGGTCATGAGCTGTGGGTCATGACCGAAAGGACAAGATCCCGGATACAGGCGGCCGAAATGAGCTTTCTCCGTCGGGTGGCTGGGCGCTCCCTTAGAGATAGGGTGAGAAGCTCGGTCACTCGGGAGGAGCTCAGAGTAGAGCCGTTGCTCCTCCACATCGAGAGGAGCCAGCTGAGGTGGCTCGGGCATCTATTTCGGATGCCTCCTGGACGCCTTCCCAGGGAGGTGTTCCAGGCACGTCTCACCGGGAGGAGGCCCCGGGGAAGACCTAGGACACGCTGGAGGGACTATGTCTCCCGGCTGGCCTGGGAACGCCTCGGGGTCCCCCCGGAAGAGCTGGAGGAAGTGGCTAGGGAGAGGGAAGTCTGGGCGTCTCTGCTTAGACTGTTGCCCCCGCGACCCGGCCCCGGATAAGCGGAAGATGATGGATGGATGGATGGAAAATAAAGCTTGTAGCTAAAGATCAGACACTTCAGTGACTCGTAATGTGAGCCGGGTGGAGGCAATCATGAATATATGGGTTTTTAATAATTGAACTAATAATACATCAAACTACAAATCACACAGAGTAAATACGCGTACGACACTACAGACAGTAAACTTTGTACAAGACATAACGGAATCAAGATAAGGGAGAGAAAGAGAGAGAGAGAGAGAGAGAGAGAGAGAGAGAGATCACAGAATGAGCTCAGGAATGAAAATCACAGACAGTAAACTTTTGGAAGCCAACAACGACTCAAATCATAGAAACATTTTAAGCAGCATTTAAATCTCCATAGAAAATGATACTTGCATGGCCCAGTGTGCGTGAGCTGGTGCCGCTTGAGTTGGAGCAGCGTGGTCCTTTGTGGCAAGGAGTGTTCGTTCATCTTCCGGGCTGCTGCGGAATCGCGCGGTATTTGAAAGGTTCAACAGACAATGTTCCAGAATTCGTCTTCCTTGTGTGGGGAGGCGAATAGTTGAATAATCTTAGTAAAGAAAAGAAAAGAAAACAACGAAAACGAAAGCTTCCGAAGGAGCCATGAGAATGACTGTCCTCTCAGTCCCTGTGCTGAGGGGGACGGCGATATGAGCGCGGCCCAAGGACGCGGAGAGGCACGAGCGGGAGCGTTCAGCCGGTTAGCAGCGTGTGAGAGAAGGAAGAGAGAGGGCGGACCTTGTTTCGTCAGCTCTTATGGCTTGAGATTGGTTCATGCCTCTGTTCGCGTGAACAACCAATGAACGTCCGCGATCTGAAGCGGGAAAAAGTTCCTTTGTCTCTGTGGAAACATCCACCCTAATGATTTAGGGCTTATCAGATTTCAGCAGTAATATTCTAGCAAGTTCGTAATTCAAGATTAATACATTTTACACACCTTTTACACAGGGGAATAGTTGGGTCACAACATGACAATTACAAAAACACCAAACCTGATAGAAACACGAAGTTACATTCAAATGCAGAATTACACACATTTAATGTTTTGATTAACACACGATATAAACTGCAGATAATCCAATTTATATGAGGACCCATCTAATGAACCAAACAGCAATACTTAATATGTTTAGAATACATTTGAGTAGATTTTACTAATCTCTTTCTAAGAGTTAGATTTCCTGTCCTGTTTCTCAGTGGGGTCATAAAGTTTTACGACCTGGTCAGGAGTGGGGTTACAGAAACATGACTATTTGAGAAAGTTAAAATGAGGAGAAACATTTCCAATTTATAAGATAGTAAAATTATAATCCTCGCATAACAAGGATTAACCATTTTATGCAACACAAACCTATTCCAGATACATATTAATAAAATGACGAAGGTAAGGAACTTCTAAGAAAGGTTTCTTTTTGTGTGGGTGTTGGAATGTGGTTGGGGGTTTTGTGTCTATTTTGAGGCTCGCACGGGTATCCCTGGACAGTCTCCATAGGTGTAATAACTGTCACTCAAGGCAGGATGTGGCTGACTTCAGGGCGCCCAAAATGGTGAATTATGTAAACAACAAAGGTCCTTGTTTACTCACGTTCTGGTCTTTGAGTGCAGAATGTGGTAGAGTCAGGATTCATTAATATGGAACAGATGGCTGAAATACCCTCAGCTCATTAGTGTTACATCTCCCCCTTTTCCGTCGGATGAAGTCCCTGTGTGGACATCATCGGACGGCAATCATCACTATGGGCAGATGAAAGGTGAATCATGACGGCAGGTGGTTCAAGATGGCAGGTGGTTCCTGGAGCTGAGGATTCAGCTTGATGAGGTTCTGTGTTGTCTTTGACTTGGCACCCCCTTTCTGGGGATTCCATCGGAGACCTCCAGCCACCGTTGTCGTGCGTTTGGCTGTAGAGGTTTGCATCTCGTTGAGTATCCTGTATAGGATGAAGATCACGCCAAGAGTCAGGGTGTGACCAATGACAATGGAGATGCACCGTGCAGATGGCGTAAGCCAGCCCAGTTAACACAAGGCTTAAGGGTATCATGTATGGAGGGGTTTTACCCGTGATTAGGCTGTCATTGGAGGAGGTAACTTCCCACAGCATGTCTGTTGTTAACGCTGTAAACAGCTGAGTCTGGGTAAAATCCTTCTGGAAGACAGTAAACAGTGGTTTCAAGGAGTTTATGGTCTGGTTCGCTGCATTGACACTGGACATACCAATGTTAAACGTTCTGGTGACAGCAGCGGCTCTGAGCAAAGCTCTCGGTGGTGGTGTCCGCTTAACATTTGTGTAACAGTCACTTTCTCATGTGTGCTGAACATGTGTTTGACATCGGCCTCAGTGTGAGTGAGGGAGTCCTCTCTCCATCGGATCCCTGTACAGCTGTTCTGTTACAGTGCTGGGGTAGTGTGCCCTGTCGTCGGTGATCAGGAGTCTCAGTGGTCCTCTCTTTGGCTGACAGCACAGCACGACAAACCACAGCAGCATCCTGGTACAGATAATAGGGAGAGAGAGAGAGAAAGGGGAGAAAGAAACAAATGAGGGCTGTCTTTGGTTGGACAGGGCAGCCTCTTTGCTTAGTGGGGGGCGACTGGGTTTAGCTCGCCCTGACTCCTGTTTTGCCACATCTTGCTGCTGGCATGACGCTTGCTTCAGTGTTTTGTCAGTGGCTCTGGTGCTGCGTGGTGCAGCACATGCTGCGTCATGGAAATATATTGGCATTATCCCTCTTTTGCTCCATGGCATTACAAGCCCTGGCATTGTGATGTCAGACGGTGCACAACCCACAATATTGTTCTGTGCACGCAGCATGTTTTGTGTATCATGCAGTGGTCTGGGGCGTTGTTTTGTTAGTGACTGTAGATTGGTTGCCAGGGTGGATGGAGGGGTCTGAGAGGTGGTATAGCAAAGTCATTATGGAGGTTTCAGAAGCCCGCATGTCCGCTATGTTGGTCTGTGTAGACAACGGAGCCAGCGTAAGCGATTCTGAGGTAGGCAGTTTAGCTAGTAAAGTTCTTATGCTGTGTGTAATCACTTCAACCTTGAATGTGGGTGGGTGGGTTGGGAGTGACCACAGAATGTTATTAAGTGTGCCAGTTTTGGCAAGGGTGTCAGTTTGATCAAGAGCACCCGTGGCCGTATCTTCGCGAATTCTTTTCTTTTAGTGGTGTAAATAAAGATTCATTCAAGATGAAATGTGTCCTCTGTCTCCCGCTTAATAAAGAAATATCGGCCTTCAAAAGTTCGCCATCAAACCTAAGGAAGCATATTGAGGTAAGTACATTAAGTATTTTGTTTTACTGATAGTTATTTTTTTTTTTTTTTTGGGTGTGCATGTTTTGACGTTGATGGCGCGCCTTTTATATGTGTAGTAGGCCTATTTTCACTAATGCATGCGATTGACAATATAAGGCTCACGTAATAAAATGCTAAAATGCATTTGTAATAATTAATAATCATTATCATTCGTGCTCTCATTGTGTTTGAATTCATGCAAAACACAAGAAAACCAAGCGAGAAATTTTTATTTTTAATAATTACCAAACATGTTGTATTGTCAAAACGGTAACACTTTACAATGAGGTTGATTAGTTCATGTATTAACTAACATTAAATAACCATGAGCAATACATTTGTTACTGTATCTGTTAATCTTTGTTAACGTTAGTTAATAGAAATACAGATGTTCATTGTTTGTTCATGTTAGTTCACAGTGCATTAACTAATGTTAACAAGATATAAAGTATTAGTAAATGTTGAAATGAACATGTATACGTGCAGTTCATTATTAGTTCATGTTAACTAATGTAGTTAACTAACGAACCTTATTGTAAAAGTGTTACCATCAAAACCAATGTAATGAAATCAATTCACCCTGTCATGTCAGCCTTACAGTCCTGTGTTTTTGTCAATATAATCAGAAAAAAAATTAATGTTTGATTGTCACTAAATGCTACTGTATTTCTAAAATCAACAAGTATTTAACATTATAAAGTGTGCAATTGGCTGCAAATGTCAGTTTTATTAAAGGGTTAGTTCACCCAAAAATGAAAATAATGTCATTAATGACTCGCCCTCATGTCGTTCCAAGCCCGTAAGACCTCCGTTCATCTTCAGAACACAGTTTAAGATATTTTAGATTTAGTCCGAGAGCTTTCTGTGCCTCCATTGAGAATGTATGTACGGTATACTGTCCATGTCCAGAAAGGTAATAAAAACATCATCAAAGTAGTCCATGTGACATCAGTGGGTTAGTTAGAATTTTTTGAAGCATCGAATACATTTTGGTCCAAAAATAACAAAACCTATGACTTTATTCGGCATTGTATTCTCTTCCGGGTCTGTTGTCAATCCGCGTTCACGACTTCGCAGTGACGCTACAATGCTGAATAAAGTCGTAGGTTTTGTTATTTTTGGACCAAAATGTATTTTCGATGCTTCAAATAATTCTACCTAACCCACAGTTCTAAAGCAGGATAAAACCTTGTATGCATTTAATTTAATGTTTTTTGAGATTAAAAGCTTAAACAAGAATCTCTAGTTTTCTTTCTTGCTTTTACTTTTACTTCTTTAATACTCAAGTACAATTTTAATGGAGTACTTTTTTACTTTTACTCAAGTAAGATTCTAGCCAGATACTTTTACTTTTAATTGAGTAAAATTTTCCCTAAGTACTTGTACTTTCACTTGAGTAAAATTTTTGAGTACTTTTTACACCTCTGGTTATCACATTGCTGGAACAGGTGTTGGTGTTTGACATGCTTGTTGTTTGCAAGTGTGAGTCCGAGTTCCACACATTCAGGTGAGGATTGGAAGAAACCCAGCGTGTGGTTTAAGGTTTGACCACATTGCAGGTTGAGCCGAACAGCGACCCCTTTGGTGTAAGCTGGTACCACCGTACCGACAACCCATCAGAACGATTGTCAGGTGAATGGTAAACCTGTTCAAACCGAAAACATTCAGTTCATAAGTTTGAGGTGTAAGAGTTCGATCTTGTCTCTTAGCTTCAAATTGGAGTCTTTTGAAAAGGTGAGATGAGATCACCGTCAGGTTTAATCCTGTGTCGATCAGGTCTTCCATGCTGACTCCTTTTCGGTCCACCCCCTTTTTGACAAGGCTGCCCAGGAATGTTTGCATCAGGGCAGGTGTGACGATCGATGGGTGGTAAGGACCGGTCTTGTGTAGCTCGCTGCGAAGGCAGGTAGTCAAAACAGCATTTTCTGGTACCTTGTGTTTGTGGTACCTGGTGTTAGGACCTGTGCTGTCTCGTTCAGGGTGTGCAGCTGTCGGCTGTGGAGCTTGGGTGATGCTGTCACCTTGTGCTGTGACAGTTAGCTCTGTGGTCTGTGGATGACGGGCAGTGTTCTGGGTGCTTGGCTCATCTTCCTTCTAAGTTTTCATGTAAAGCCGCTCTTTCAGCACCCTCAGGATCTCTGCTGTCTCAGACGTGGCTGCACTGTGTTTTTCTGACGTGGGCTCAGGATTGAGCTTACCAGTGTCATGTCGAGAGTGGTTCCACTGCCGGCTGTCGGGGCTTTGTGTCCTGGACGGTGGGGATCGGCGGTTTTTGGGTCGCCGGTCCCAGAATCGCTCGCTCTGGTGCATTGGACAAGCACCACCACAATTGTGTTGCCCTCTGCTGGCTTGGAACGGTATTGACTCTCTGTAAAAATGTTTGTTGTAAGTTGACATCCTGTTCCATACCTGGTTCGTTGCATGCTCCGAAGTAGGCTTTTCGCAGCTGACTACAGAAAGTCTGTGGGTTTCAAGTCGGCCCTGTTTGAGGTCCATAGCAATAAGGAGCCCATGGTCTGAGTTTGGATCAGAGAATTCAAGAATCAAAGTCTGTAGCAGTTGCTGGTAGTACGCTTTGACAGTCTCTGGTTGACGTTCCAGAAAACAATGCACATCACGGCTGGAAGTGATTTTTAACAGGTACAATGCGTTCACATCTGTCACGTTGGCGACAGTTTGCAAATGAAAGTCAATGGCTTGCAAAGAAGCATGAACGTCATGTCCTCCTCCTCCTTGGAGCTTGTCTCTCTGCAGAGTAAGCTAGTTGTTTTTAGCTCGGGCCACTTGCAAGTGTGTTTTGCAGGCCCAGGTTTTATAGTCTCTTTCTTTCAGTTCAGTCTCTGCTCTTTTTAGGAGAGCGTCACCTTGCTGGAGTTTTTTGTTGAGTTCCTTTCTGGCTTCTCTCTCCAGCTGTTCTCTTTGATCTGTGTCGAGGCGAAGATCTTGCAGGGCATTGTGAAGTCTTTTAACCCCTTTCTGTAGCTCTGGATCTGTGTCGTCCTCTTTCTCGCGCTGGTTCTGGGTCTCGAGGAGGAGCTGATCAAGATGACTCTGGTTTGGGGCCTGGTCCTTCCAGGCTTCCTCCGCGATGTTGCTCCGTTCACTGAGCCGTGCCTGGATGACGAGAATGTGACATAGCCTTCCGAAGATCCTGGTGAGTTCTTTGTAGTAGTCGCTTTGGTTTGGATCGCGTGTCATCAGTTCATCTAGCTCGCTGTCTAGTTGCTCTGGGTGCTGCAGGTTACTGGCGTCCTTGGGCAGGAAGGGGGTCGTCACTGCTTTCAACCATGTCGAGAGGTGGCCCCCGTGGACTGCTGGACTGGATGACTGGAACATCCTGACTGTCTGTCGGTGAGAGAAGCACAGCACACACACAAAAAGACCAATGCAAGTTCGTTCTACGTTTAACGAGCTATATTCATACGGGCTGTGCCGTTTATGAGAATTTTGGGGCTAACTGATGCAAACAGTCAGACAGTTAAGTAGCCAATTAACTTGGGTCAACGAAGGACCTGAAATGGAGATTTGACAGGCAGTAGCCTTGCGGGTCACGTGATGACACCGGCTGCTGGTTGTCGCTCTACTATTTAACTTTTATAGTTCCTTTGGTGGCTCTACAGGTTACTGTCTCTATGTTAAATGAAAGAAACAAATCACAACAGAACAGAGAAGAGAAAAAGATCAAAGTGAAACAACACTTGAAATGAGATAAAAACAATAGAAACACAATGTGTTAGTGCGAATAAGGAGGCCCAAGCCTACTTCTAGGTTTACGATAGGGCCAACAGGTGAGTTGGCTATCTGGGAAGGAAACCTAGAAATATGGTGTGGCTTAAAGAAGCAAAAGGGTCAAACACTTAAAATATATCCGGGGAAATATCTAATATTCTGTGGCTTATAATAAGTGGATGGGTTTTATCACATTTGGTTTACCTGGGTGAATTGAAGTCATTCGGGTGGAAACCAGTGGCTTGGTCAACCTCTCCGGCGCTCCCCAAACACTCAACCGCAGTGTCCCCGGTCCTCCGTTACTCTGGCGCTGCGCCCTCTCGAACAGCTTGTGACTTTTAACACAACCTTTGGAGTGCCAAATTGCTGATGTCTCCACTGTGTGCCGCTAATGGACAGAGACCAGAGGAACAGAGTTTCACTCGCAGCCAGTGTCTGTAACACCGGTCGGGCAGCCTTGCTCACCGGAAACCTGAGATGACTGTCCAATCACCAAGGGAGTTCTACAATCAAATACACAAAGGATGAACAAAAGAAACTTAAAAAAGAAAAGTTAATTAAGGTTTTGTTTGTTTAACATCAATTGAGTAAATATATATTATAACGGTGGTAGCCGCCCCCAAAGTAAAATAACCATTTTAAAGGGGGAAAAAAAAAAAACCTTCGGGCGCCAGACAGGATTAAACCTGTCAAAAATTATCTTTACCCAGGATAGCAGAAAAATAACCACCTGTTACACAACAAATAATAATAATCCCAGACTAAAGGTCATCAGGATATTTATTTCTTTCATTTGTTCAAAATCATAACACAGAAAAACAAAATGGACAAAAAATAAATAAAACACAATAAGAAATGACCACATGTTCCCACTAGCGGTCTCTCTCCGGAATCCGTGCCCGTGCCAGAAACCGACCGCGTCACGCTAATCCACGTTTGCAGATTCGTGTCCACATTCATTCACAAAAATGTCCATAAAAAAAAATAGAGAAAAAGAGAGAACAAAGAAAACACTGGATGAACATCTTATTCAGTTTCATTAAATCACACACATTAAATCAACAGCATCAATAATTTTATCGGGCCACAATAATTATAAACAAAACACTAAGCACACAGAATGTGCGAATATGAAAGCTATGTGAATGGGTGCGTGCGTGTGTTGCAGTGTGTGAAATGGCGGCGCAAAGGTACTGACCACGTTTGCAGGTATTGAAGGCACCAATGAGTATCGCGGGTCACCAGACACCAAGATAGGTGGATAAGCAGTTTTTTCTTGTCTTCAGCACTGCCCATGGAAGTTGGTCTGGAAGTGCAATGCTTCAGTCACGCACCAGACATCATACCCATGAAACAGCTGATTGACACACAGCCGTCTTTCCACCGTAAACTATCACTCATACGGGCTACCCTCATGTGCAAACAAACGGATGACGCTTCTGATTCAGGTATGACACGCTCCCTTTAAATACAATTCCCTTCGGCCGTTAATTGACACACTCCACCCAGAAATCACGCTAAAATGAAAGTGAAAGTAACCGATGTTATAGAACAGATTATTTTGTTTGCCACACTCTCCCCCCCTAGTAGAAAACAACCTATGGTTGTTTAGGAGAGAGAAAATCCTAGAAAATCTTCGTCATCTGAGGATTCTTGAAATATATCCAGGAGTTTTTTTTTTCTTGTATCTCCAGTTCTGCCGCTGTTGGATAACACATTTTTATGTTGCAAACATGTGCTGTACGTACGTCTTCTCCAGTGTCTTCCAGGGCTATTTGATAGTTCAACGGACCCAGCTGCTTGATAATGCGGTAAGGACCTCTCCATTTTTGGGCTAGTTTTGCGCTAAATTTACGCTGTGCATTAGACTGGGGAAAGTTACGCAACCATACTCGATCCTTGCTTTTGAATGTTACATCTCTCCTATTTTTGTTATAGTTCCTCAATAGTCTCATTTTGGCTCTCTTGCTGTTTTCTTTCGCTTGAGTTTGCAGATGATGAAGATGATGAACTACATCATAAGAGGCAGCATCTGGGGTTAGATTAGGGCCAGAGAGTATTTTGTCCATTGGACTTTGGAGTTTCCTACCCAGCTGGAGTTTGGCTGGGGTTAGTCCAGTGGTCTCTTGAACGGCTGAATTAAGGGCGAATCTGAATTCTGGTAAGAACTGGTCCCACCTCTGATGGTTGTCGTCCACATAGGCTGCCATCATGCTCTTGAGATTTCGATTAACTCTTTCTGTCATGTTGGTTTGGGGATGATATGCGGTAGTTAATTTGGGAATAACACTCCAGTTCTCACATAATTCTCTGAAAACAGATGAAACAAACTGAGTGCCTTTGTCTGAGAGAACGAAGTCTGGTACGCCCCAACGTGTCAGGATGTCTTTTCTGAAGATGGAGGCAACATTCTTTGCTGTGGCACTCCGAATAGGGAACAACTCCACCCATCGAGAATAATAATCAACAAAGACCAGCAGGTATTCATTTTGAGTTGTGCTACGTGGCAACGGACCCATGAGGTCGACTCCTAGCATTTGGTTTGGGCGGCTTGTTGTGATTTGCTGTAGTTTTCCAGCAGGCTTCCTGTTATCACTTTTCAGAGTTTGACATTTAACACAGGTCCTCACATGCTGTTTCACCGCTGACCACATGCCTGGCCAAAATGCTACTTCCTGAAGTCGCTTATAGGTCTTGTAGATTCCTCCATGGCCACAGATGGGAGTGGAGTGATAGTACTGGAGAAGGGTGGATCGGAGACTGCTGGGAATGTAGATTCTGTAATGCAGTTGGTTATTTGTCAGGTATGCTTTGTGATACAATTTGTCCTCAATTATTTCGTACTGGTCATTCAGACTGGCACAATTATCTGCAACCGCTTGCAATAATTTTGTAACTTCGGGGTCTTTGTGCTGTTCGACCCACAGGACAACATATGATACAGGCAGGGCTAGGTCTTTTCTGCTGGTGTACAAGTTACATCCTGGGGTAACCGAAGATCTGGATAGAGCATCCGGAGCTACATTTAGCTTCCCTTTTCGGTACTCAATAACAAAATCGAATTTCTGTAATCGCAGGACCCAACGAATGAGGCGGCTGGTGGTTTTCGTGGAGTTCATGACCCATTGCAGTGCAGCATGGTCGGTAACAACTGTAAAAAGCTTGTGCTCCAGGTAATGTCGCCACTTTTCCAGGGCCCAGATGACTGCAGGGCATTCCTTCTCCGTTGCAGTATAATTGAGTTCGGCCCCAGTTAATGTTCGACTTGCATAGGCTATAACCTCCTCTCTGCCTACATCCCTCCGTTGTGCTAATATGGCACCCAGGCCGATGTCACTGGCATCGGTGTAAACAATGAATGGCCGCTGAAGATCGGGATGGCCCAGAATGGGAGGTGAGGTGAGACAAGACTTTAGCTGTTCAAAAGCTTGCTGACACTGAATTGACCATTGAAAACTATGTCCCTTCTTTTTCAGTGCGTTGAGGGGTTCAGTAATTTTTGAAAAATTTGGAACGAAACGGTGATACCACCCTGCTAACCCGAGGAACCGCTGAACTTCCTTCAAGTTCGTAGGCACAGGATAGGTATGAATGGCTTCAGTCTTACACGGGTCTGCTGAAATGCCTTTGACACTTACAACATGTCCTAGGAAGGAGAGTTCTTGAAGACAGAATTTACTTTTCTTTAAGTTTATGGTGAGACCAGCAGTTCCTAGTCTATGGAGGACAGTCTGGAGGTCGTGGAAATGCTGAGTTATTGAAGGGGAGTACACAATGATGTCATTGATGTACACAAAGCATATTTTTCTCCTTAGTTCTCCCAGAACTGTCTCCATGAGCCTCTGAAAAGTTGCGGGCGCATTTTTGAGACCAAACGGCATAACATTAAATTGATAGAGACCTGCAGGAGTGATAAAGGCTGTCTTGGTTTTGCTGTTGGGGTCCATAGTCACCTGCCAATATCCACTGTTTAGATCGATTGTAGAGAAGATGGCTGCCCCAGAGAGGGATTCCAGAATTTCTGTGATGTTGGGAAGAGAGTAAGCGTCACTTTCTGTTACAGAATTAACCTTTCTGTAATCCACACAGAATCTAAATTTGCCGTCTTTTTTGGGTACTAAGACCACCGGTGATGCCCAAGCAGAGTGGGATGGTTCAACTATTCCTTGCATCAACATCTCATCAAGTTGCTCCTCCAGGGCAATTTGCTTGAGGGGGGACAAACGGTATGGCCGTTGTTTAATGGGGACTTGGCTGGTGGCATAGATGCTGTGTTGGAGAACCACAGTACGTCCAGTACGGAGAGTACACACCTGAGGGCTTTCGTTCAGGATTTGGAGTAACTGTAGCTTTTCATCAAAGGGTAAATGAGCAGCGTCCACAGCATTTTTTATCAATGTCTTTTCATCAATACCGTCCGGGTGTTGAATTTGCAATGGTGATGATGGAGGGGGCACAGAAGTTAATAAGGAAAGGTTTTGTGTGGCTTCCTTAAATCGACATATATCTTTTTGGGGACTTACATTTGACACACTTGGATTTCCTGGTTGAAAGGGGTACTCTTTTGAAGGATCCAGCTTGAAGGAATATTTTTGATCAATGACATTGAGTTGCAGCCCACTGAAGAAAATAAAGTCCAACCCCAAGACTACAGCATAGGCTAGAGCTTGGGATGAAAGTACAGCAGTAGGTAAGGTAAATGCTTGGCCATGTAAATTAATGGTGGTATTCAGCCATCCTAACGGAATCTCTGCTTTTCCATTCGCCAGATAAAGAGGACCATGGCACCACGGTTGCAGCTGGTCGGGGGATGTAAGCTGCCTCATGAGATTCTCATGGATGAGTGTGTAGCTTGCACCAGTGTCCACAATGGCTTTACCTGACCAGGCATCGATACAAAGGGGAACAACTAGTTGTTGAGGTACCGCTACACGTTCATTAGAGCTTGTAAGTGAGGAGGAGGTTTTCTTGGTTGCTGATTGTGACTTATGACTTCTTGTTGCAGCAACAGAGTTGTTGGACGGATGACCACCTGACTTGGGGTGATAAGGTTTTTTGCCGCTGGTGGAATACTGTGGACCAGACGTCTGAGGTGACTGGGGAGAGGTATAATGTGGACATTTTCCTGGTGGATGCTGTCCTCTACATCTCCAGCACTGAACTGGGATTTTCTCAGTAGGTTGGTTTGAGTAGGGTCTTTGTGATGTGGCTTGATGCTTAGGGCCCATTCGACCACAATCATAACGAAGCTGTTGCTCATAATCTCTTTCCAGTTGATGTCCTAATTTTACCAGCTCTTCCACAGTATTTACTCTGCTACGCAATTGACTGGCAAGGTATGGCTTAATATTCTTAAGTATCATCTTCACAATCTCACCCTCTGTAAAATCTGCCTTCCATCTTTTACAGAGAGCTCTGTAAGAAAACGCGAAGTCTCTAATGGATTCTGTGTCTCTTTGAATCCTAGTACGGACACGTTCAGCCAGTTCATCCTCATAATCCTCCGAAAGGAAAGCAGATAAAAATGCAGTCTCAAACTCATTCCAGGTGGTTATGGTGGACCGTCTGACTTCCCACCAGTCTCGTGCTGTTCCGTACAAGACAGTACGGAAGGTAGCCAGGATGTCTGCATCTGTCAGGGGATGTATAGCCAAAAAATCCTGACATTTGGTTAGGTACAATAGGGGGTCTGCATCATCTGAAGGCCTTCCAAATGTGGGGAAGGTTAATTTAATATGGTCACTTTTAACCACAGATGTTAACAGAGGGGTTGAAGAAGTTGAAGGAGTCACTGGAGCAGAAGGAGATGGCTGGGATGAAATACTGATAGTGCTGGGACCTGGTGGCGTCAAGACGCTTAACTTTTGTTGATCTGCACTTTTTTTAACACTTTGAAATCCTTTCTCCACTTCACTTTTCAACCCTTTGAAACCGGTGAGACATTGATCAGTTTGAGTAACACATTGTTGGAGTTGTGAAGTTATCTTATTATGGCTTGTTTGGAAAGTGTTTTGAACAGCTTTGATGTCCTGCTGAACCTCTGCTTGGAGTTGATCAACCATGAATCGTAGTTCAGAAACCAAGGTAGATTCCACCTTCTGGAGTTCTTCCGTGATCATTAACTTCATCGCTTTAGTCAGGTTATCTGCTTCAGTCTCCTCATGTTGCTTAGTGGTAGTAAACAGGGTTAAAACTTGATTTTTTTTATCCTCCACTTTTGCAGCAAGATCAGCAATCTGGCTCTGGTGCTGAGAAGAGGTATCTTTCACTTCCTGGGTAAGTTCATTCACTCTTGTTTCTTGTCTTGCCATTAAGTCAAACAAGGTATCCCAGTTCCCTTGTACCCGAGCAGTGACTTCTTGTATTTGCCTTCCAGGAGTTGGTAGAATGTTGGGCAGTTCATGTTGTGCCACTGATGAATGAGTTCCACCTTCAGAAGAGGTGCAAAGTTGCATGTTATCCCCTTGTGTTGCCCAGGTGAGAGTTTGTACTGGAGTGCTCCCAGCCAGAGCAGGAGAGGACATGTGCACATGGGTTCCAGGATGAACAGGGCTGAGTGGAGTGGGGGTATGGTAGAACACCGGAGCACATGGAGGTGGTTCCAGAGGCATCCCCGGTCACAGTGCAGGCGGCCATACTGGAGTTGAGATGTCTGGTGGAGGCTCAATTTCCACAAAAGTAGATTTGGAGGGAGGGGTATGTGCCATGATTGCGGTGATTGAGTGCAAGAATGTTGAGTGTGAAAACCAATAAATATCAGTAAATGAGATGTGTTTCAGTTTGTTTGTCCCTGAAATATTTATACTAAACAACAAAATACAACATTTCACAACTGTTCAATCATTATTATCTCACAAACACCAAGTAAATCAAAAACAATAAGTATTCAAAGTAAGTCGCTTTCACTATTTTCCACTATTCAAACAATTATCAATTACTGTGACTCCTTAGAGAGAACACCTCTAATTGTTCATTTAGCGTTCACAGTAAACACAAAAAAAAAAACAATTTTCAAGATTAATTCAGACGATTTCATTGTTTCACTAATTTTCAAAAAAAAAAAAATAAAGTTTTCAAATCACAATGTTTCAGAGGTGTGTTTTTTTTTTTCCTCAAAAGTGTTCAATAGTTCACAGGGATTGTCAAAATCAAAAGCTCAAGTTTCAAGTGTTCAAGCAGGTTTCAATTCATGTCCCTGTTCGGGCGCCACTCTATAACGGTGGTAGCCGCCCCCAAAGTAAAATAACCATTTTAAAGGGGGAAAAAAAAAAAAACCCTTCGGGCGCCAGACAGGATTAAACCTGTCAAAAATTATCTTTACCCAGGATAGCAGAAAAATAACCACCTGTTACACAACAAATAATAATAATCCCAGACTAAAGGTCATCAGGATATTTATTTCTTTCATATGTTCAAAATCATAACACAGAAAAACAAAATGGACAAAAAAAAAAAAAAAAGAAATGACCACACGTTCCCACTAGCGGTCTCTCTCCGGAATCCGTGCCCGTGCCAGAAACCGACCGCGTCACGCTAATCCACGCTAATCTTATTCAGTTTCATTAAATCACACACATTAAATCAACAGCGTCAATAATTTTATCGGGCCACAATAATTATAAACAAAACACTAAGCACACAGAATGTGCGAATATGAAAGCTATGTGAATGGGTGCGTGCGTGTGTTGCAGTGTGTGAAATGGCGGCGCAAAGGTACTGACCACGTTTGCAGGTATTGAAGGCACCAATGAGTATCGCGGGTCACCAGACACCAAGATAGGTGGATAAGCAGTTTTTTCTTGTCTTCAGCACTGCCCATGGAAGTTGGTCTGGAAGTGCAATGCTTCAGTCACGCACCAGACATCATACCCATGAAACAGCTGATTGACACACAGCCGTCTTTCCACCGTAAACTATCACTCATACGGGCTACCCTCATGTGCAAACAAACGGATGACGTTTCTGATTCAGGTATGACACGCTCCCTTTAAATACAATTCCCTTCGGCCGTTAATTGACACACTCCACCCAGAAATCACGCTAAAATGAAAGTGAAAGTAACCGATGTTATAGAACAGATTATTTTGTTTGCCACAATATGTAGAAATGAGAGGTAACAGCTTTACCTAATAATGATAAAACAAAACAAAGGAATTATGATAATAATGGTAATTATCAAAATAACCTAAGCCAAAAGAGAGAAGAAAAATAATAAAAATAAAAATAAAAGACAGGAATGAAACACGGGAGAGGAAGTAGCTGGTTTTCACCACAAGGGGGGGGGGGGGGTACTGCCTCTCTGTGCTTAAAGGCAAGCAGAAAACTTAATTCAAATTAAAAATTCAAAACTGGTTTAAATCAAAATTTAAAATAAGCATGTAAGAATTAAAAGGAAAATCTGAATAATATCCTATAATAACCAATGATAGCTGTAAGTTATCATTAATAATTATGAAATTAATCAAACAGGGTGAGATTAATCAAAAAGGGTAAAAGTGGACAAGCAATTCAAAACAGAATGGAAAAGACAGAGATCTCTTAGTCGATTTAACAGGAGACTGCCACTTGATGGCTTACCTTCTAAGTGGGTCAATCAGTAGTTGAACTGAAGCATCTAGATTTCCACTATTAAACAATTACATTTTAATTCAAATCATGTTTGAACCAAACTCAAAGTAAATGTAAACAGTTAAAGGAAGGGAAAATTATTTTGTTTCCCTGTAATAATATTCGCACGAGCAAAGCTGAAAATGCAAATAATTGTTGAGAATTTAGACAGCTAATTCAATACCTCACAGTGGAAATAGAGATTAGCAATTAGAGCGCATTATCTGAAACGGCCACGGGATGGTGGACTTGCACTCATGCAAGCTGGAATCAGAAGGCAGGGCGTAACTTGAAACTTCTAAACTTCCCTCTGGTGTTTAGATAGCGGAATTACAGCCAGTTTCACTATGATCTAATCTCTGTGCGCTGGTCAGCGCTGATTCTCCAACAGTGCTATCTATGTGCTATCTATTTACTGCACAAGAGTGTAAGGACAGGATTCGTTTCACTGCCAAGACACAAATGTGAAAAACAGGAATTTTTACATCTGTTGAACTCCCATAAACATTTATCAAAATAGCACTTATGATTTAAATGTTTTAGGTTTAGAAATCGGGTAGCTAAGCCAATTTTAGACCAGGAGTTTTTATCGTTTATTTTTGAATATCACTGTGGTTTACCACAAATTCAATAACAATATTTAATAAGCAAGGCCTTTTTAACTGAGAGAAAGAGAGAGAGAGAGAGAGAGAGAGAGAGAGATCACAGGATGAGCTCAGGTATGAAAATCACAGACAGTAAACTTTTGGAAGCCAACAACGACTCAAATCATAGAAACACTTTAAGCAGCATTTAAATCTCCATAGAAAACGATACTTGCATGGCCCAGTGTGCGTGAGCTGGCACCGCTTGAGTTGGAGCAGCGTGGTCCTTTGTGGCAAGGAGTGTTTGTTCATCTTCCGGGCTGCTGCGGAATCGCGTGGTATTTGAAAGGTTTAACAAGGCAGTGTTTCAGAATTTGTCTTCCTTGTGTGGAGAGGCGAATAGTTGAATAAACTTAGTAAAGAAAAGAAAACAAAACAACGAAAACGAAAGATTCCGAAGGAACCATGAGAATGACTATCAGTCCCTGTGCTGAGGGGGATGGCGATATGAGCCCGAGGCCGCGCAGAGGCACGAGCGGGAGCGACGAGGGTCGCAGCCGGTTAGCAGCGTGTGAGAGAAGGAAGAGAGAGGGCGGGAAAAAGTTCCTTTGTCTCTGTGGAAACATCCACCCTAATGATTTAGGGCTTATCAGATTTCAGCAGTAATATTCTAGCAAGTTCGTAATTCAAGATTAATACATTTTACACACCTTTTACACAGGGGAATAACTGGGTCACAACATGACAATTACAAAAACACCAAACAGTACATATATAGCTGATAGAAACACGAAGTTACATTCAAATGCAGAATTACACACATTTAATGTTTTGATTAACACACGATATAAACTGCAGATAATCCAATTTATATGAGGACCCATCTAATGAACCAAACAACAATACTTAATACGTTTAGAATACATTTGAGTAGATTTTACTATTCTCTTTCTAAGAGTTAGATTTCCTGTCCTGTTTCCCAGTGGGGTCATAAAGTTTTATGACTTGGTCAGGAGTGGGGTTACAGAAACATGACTATTTGAGAAAGTTAAAATGAGGAGAAACATTTCCAATTTATAAGATTAATAATTACAATTGATAAAATTATAATCCTCGCATAACAAGGATTAACCATTTTATGCAACATAAACCTATTCCAGATACATATTAATAAAATGACGAAGGTAAGGAACTTCTAAGAAAGGTTTCTTTTTGTGTGGGTGTTGGAATGTGGTTGGGGGTTTTGTGTCTCCTTTGAGGCTCGCATATGTATCCCTGGACAGTCTCCATAGGTGTAATAACTGTCACTCAAGGCAGGATGTGGCCGACTTCAGGGCGCCCAAAATGGTGAATTATGTAAACAACGAAGGTCCTTGTTTACTCACGTTCTGGTCTTTGAGTGCAGAATGTGGTAGAGTCAGGATTCATTAATATGGAACAGATGGCTGAAATACCATCAGCTCATTAGTGTTACAACTGTCTGCTAAAGAACTTCCTGTCTCTCTGGACTGACCCCCATTAGACCATGAACATGCCCTCATCCAAGCCAAGGATGCAGAGAGCCTTCAGTGACATACTAGAAAAAGGGGGAGACAACACAGACTTGAACAGATCTGACCACACATGCACTACACCATTAACATACACAACATTACCTACACCGAGAGGTAAACATATCTACTGATAACACAGTCAACAAACGTATTCTTCCCACAGGTAGAATATCCAACTTTTAGCGTAACAAAGTTACACATACCCACCATGGAGAAACGTGCAGTCATCCTCATAATACGTAGGACACCTGACACTAAGTTAAGGTTCATGACACACTAGCTGCACATCCTAGCTCAATAGTAGTTGTAACCCATGCTAGGAAAACCCACAGCAGCTTTGTTTTGTTTTTCTTTTACCTATCTTTCTCCTTCCCCTCTTTCCTGAGTAGGTGAAACACCTAAACACCCTGCAAGGGTCGAAGGTCTGATATAAGGATTGACTCACAACACCTAATATCCGCCAGCCACTCTAAACTGAATGGAAGCTAGAGAGCTCCATTCATGATAGGTTAATTCATTTCATTGAAAAAGAGGTTACTAGAAAACTAACGGTAAACGTGTGAAGACAACCTAGAAGAACCAAACAAAGTTAACCACAAATTTGATTGATGAATCAAAATAAAACAACTATTTCCAAAATTATCTAAACTATCCTCAATGTGCTAAACTACATTGACTAATTGAACTTAACCACGTGTACCTACATAACATGATGCCTGCACCAGTACAGTAACTGTCATGGAGGTGTTGTGTTGTTGTTTGCTGTGTTTGTCTGCTTCTTCTGCTTTTGTTTCTCCAGCGATCGACGATGTCTTCAGCTAAACACCTCGCTGATCGAAAGGGGGATATGTAGCAGAAATGACTCGATCCAGACAAATTAAAGAGTTGATCAGGGCTGTGGCTGAAACATGAGCCAAATTCCTCAGTAAGATAACATATGATTTATGATAGCCCCAAACTTTATTTCTTTTCTTTTCTGTTTGAGAGTTTCATATTCTGAGTTAAGTTTTGTAACACCGTCTGACCTCGACTGCAAGTTCAACTTCAACCAGCACACACAACTCTGCACCTTCAGCCAACGCCCCACCACGGGCTTCCCAAGATGACTACTGAACTTCCAGCCAATCAGCGACAACTTTACACAGGCAATGTACCTTCAGACATTTGTGCTGGTGTATCTAATATAATTTTAACCTCATTGAGGAACTCAATGCGAGGGTTAATTAAGTGATTGATGGCTGTTCATGTCTACACAATTTAACGTATTGCTGTAAACTTGGGATTCCATATTTCCATTCTCTTAAACTCATCTTTCCCTAACTTTCGATCTTCCTGCAACTTGTGTGAATGTGTGGGTGCATGCGTTCATGTGTTAGATTAGTTTATATGTCTTAGATTTATCTAATAAAGCCTTATTCATATCGAAAAGAGAAGTATCTTGTGTTTTGTGCTTAAACGTTAATGTCTTAAACTGACGATCTTGTTACTGTGCTAATTGATTGTGTTTTCACTTTAGTTTGGATATTGATATCAAGCGCAGATTTAATGTTAAACGGCTCGTTCAGTGAATCGCAGGGCGTCTCAGTGATCAGCCGTGAAACAGTGATTCTGTTCAAATTCCCTTTAAATTATTAAATGATTCCCTTTGAGCTAAATTGACCTGTTTCCCTTACAAACTAGACAAGACATTTTGTAAGTCATTTTACAGAGTTTGTTCAGAATACAAGCAAAAACTAATATTTATTTTGTATGGATACCCACACATATAGGAATAGAAGGTAATGAAAAGTGGATCAAAATAAAAACATTAAATTGTCAGACATCGTATTTAATACTCCAATGAGTAAATCTGAAATAAAAGGGCTAATTAAAAAAATAAATAAATAAAGATACGTGGCAAATCAAATGGGATGGTGAGAATAAAGGATGGCATTTATATAATATCCAAAGAACAGTTGGAAATGAAAGGAGAATTTCGGGGATAGAAAGGAAGATCTCGCCATAATTGGACCCATTGCACTTAATCAGTCATTATTTATAAGAGGAAAAACATGTGTCTGGACTTTGTGTTAAATGTGATCTTCCTGAAACAGTTGAACCTATTTTAATAAAATGTAAAAGATATGACAATGAAAGATTACAACTTACTTACTTACACTTAACATAGAAATAAACCAGATCTAATTTTAGAAATTGTTAAATAAAGATGTGACTATAGAAATGTTCCACAGATTAAGTATCTCAAAGAGTTGATAAACAGTATTTAAAGAATCACAACTAAGTTTATTATTATCATTAATTTTATTTTTGTATTTCTATTATCTCTTATGTTTGAGTTAGTTTTCATCTACTGGAGACATCGTTACACCTTTTTTTCTTTTGTTTAACTCTCTTTCAGTAACAGTCTCGATTTTTAAAATGGCAGTTAGTGGTAAAGTACAGCATAGTTTTGACAAGTATCTTGTGCTGGTGTTTTAAAGACAGGGTCTGATGTATTTTCTTTGAGATCAGCGTAAATGCATACCTCTTTTTTCTTAACTTTTTCTAACACCAACTTTGGTTTGTATCGTTGCTTTACATTCACTTCTTTTTTTAGTTTGAGGTAAGGTACAAATGTTATAAAACTCTGTAACCTAGTTTTCTAACTGGTAACAAACCTTAAAAGTTTTTAAATTGTAATGCTACAAGCTCTCACTAGTTGCTTAACAAAATGTATCTGATAGTTTTTTGGTTGTTTAGTTGTTATAGATAAATAACCAGTAACCTAGTTTTCTTTTTATTTAATTTTTAACAACTTTAACACCGTTTTTACACTTTTCCAAGTACGAAAACGATGATTACATTGTATCCATTTCATCTATGTTTATAATATTTTTCTTGAAATACACTGTGTATTAAAAACCTTAATAAAAACTTCCCTTATACCAATTTCATGATTTCACCCTTTTCAGAGTTTAAAAAGCACATAGCTTCCCAACACATTTTCCCTCCCGCCGAAATTCCTTCTTAGGTTCATAAGTTCATTTTTAGGTCACTGGGCTGTACAGGGAGGGGAGGGGGGTGTACAAACAGGTGTCCAGAACAGATGGCTTTTATGACCCTCATCAATTTTTTGGAGACAAGGCAGCCTATACTCTCTAACCACGATGCAGGGGGTGGAGCTCCTCTCCGCGCTCAACCTGTCTGTGTCCTTCTCCCTTGTGGCAGGCGGTGTTGCCGGCTCACACAACTGGTCTGAAGTCACTCTGTGCGACGATGGCTTGTCGGTTACGACCGGCTCTGGCATGCGCTCCGCACACAGGGGAGATGGTGGGCTAGGCTCTGGGTCCAGAGTGGACCTGGTAAGATCCTCCATTGGGCAGATGGTGACCCATTTCTCACCAGAGTCCACTCTACGTGTGAATTCCTTCTGGAGGACCATCTCCGGACAACAGCACTCTGCGCACAGTGTTGAGACTGAGCGTTGTAGAACGTGCAGAATGTGTCGTCCGTGTAGGTGGTGTGATGGGCTAGCAAAAGGAACTGCCTTGTATGGTCCTCGAGAGAACGTTTTTCCTGCTCCAGCAGGATGAGGAAGAATTCGGTGCGAAGGAGGGGATCCATAAAATGGAAAGAAAAAGGACTGAGGAAAACTGGAAAACAAACGGAGGGTGGACATGTAATTTAAAATTTTCTAGCTTGGGTCTTCTGTCAAAATACTGTGCCGGAAGGAACACTGAGTCGAGAATAATCGAGAGAGTCTTTATTAATCCAGCACAGGGGTAAATCCAACATGGAACACAGGAGGAAGACACACTGACTTTTAACTGGTTGACCCGACAAAACTGAACTGAAAGACTGGTATATAAAGACAAACTAAGGAAGGGCGGACAGGTGCATGGAATTACCAAATTAATGGGGACATGGAACACATGGGAAAGAAACTAGTCAAACCTGGAAACTAATCAGTTAACCAAACACGGGAGACAGAAACTGGGTCACAGAGAACATGGGGAATGGAAAACACAACATAATGAGTCCAGGGGTGTGACAATAATCACTTTGCCATTACATACAAAATGAAAATGAATTATTTTAATAGCTGGAGCAGTAGTATAAGCTGTTTTGAGAGAAAGAGGGAAAAGACAGGCTTGGGTCGGGCTCGAGCCTGTAATTCTGATAAGCTGTCGGACATGGGCCGGTCTAGGGCCTGAGCGTCTCAGGCTAGGGCCTAAATTTGAGGCCCGTGCAGGGCTCTAGGTTGGTCTGCCTCAGAAGTCCAACAGCATTCGTCAAAGTCAAAATTATCGAGATGGCCAGTCATATCAAAAAAGGGCAGGTCTAACGGTCACTGTCACAATGCAACTAGAGTTTGTAGAAGAGTTTGCTGCAAGTAGTACTGTATTAGAAAATTGTTTTACGATAGAAATGTTTAGCGACCAACAGTAATAGACTATATAGTAATGCAAACTAAAATTAAGTAAAAAAAGCGTTCTTTTACTTTAGCATCAAAACCATCAATATGATAGTATATTGAAAAATTGACACGACAAGTAGGCCTATATAAACCAGGCTCTACACTTGAAGCGCTGTCGAGTTCAAATGAGTTGCCGTTCGAGGTTTCTTATACGCAACAGAGTTTTAACATTAAGTGACATGACATCTGACACACAGATGCCATTGGCTCATGCCACTATGCTCAGTGGCCGAGTTTCCACTGTTGAGCTTAAACTGGGCATGCTAGGGCATGCCAGGGCCAGTTACGTTTCCACTGTCACTTCCAGGGCTTGATCGTGCCTCATCTGGGCCAACGGCCAGGGTTTTTTGGCCCAACGAAAAACCTTGGGCCAAAGCGGGCCAGCTGGGCCTAGAGGAGTGGTTAAGGACAAATGTGGAGTTTCTCCACATTTGGAGAGCGTCAGCACGTGGATCATTTCAGAAAGATAACAGCTTTAACACCAGTATTAAAGACTTTTTTAAATAAGTTGAGCTCAAAACTCAAAACTAAGACAGCAGCAGTGTTTTAAATAACTTGATCCGATGTGGATTATAATCACTAAACAAAGCAGAAATATTTATAAACGATGCAAAAGACTATGCACGCTAGGCATTAATATTACCATATTAAACATGGTAAATGTGACCCTTTGAAGAAATCAGACATCAGCTTGTTCTCTATCACAATTGTGTATTTATTTAGTAACTTACATTATCTGTCACTAGTCTCGTTTTAAGAGTTTAGCTCCACGTAGCCTATCATAAAAATATAATGTTTTATGTTCGGGAGCTTTAATAAAAATAGAGATATTATCATTCATTCTAAATGTGAGATATAGGCTACTGTGACTACAAATAAACAGAAACAGACTCGACTGAATAAGCTGGCTATTTTCATAAGCGTAACAATAAATAAATAAATAAAAAAGAAATAAATGTATTTCTGTGCAATTAATTTTGAGTCCTGATAAATTAATTAATTATGATCTATGTAACACTTATTCTATAGTAAAACCAGGGGCACTGCCAGGAATTTTGGGCCCCATGACAAAAAAAAATCTAATTGGGCCCCCTCTGCGCAGCTGTTGTCACCACATCTCTAGGACCTAACTGTCCCATCAAAAGCTTTACATAACTCTAATCAAAGGCTTGCAACTGTCTTGCTTCTTTTAGTTCAATACTACTACCAGCACAATATTTACTGCTGGTGATTTGTAAATGCAAGTCTGCATACGGTATATAGTTGACTATTTGATGCAAGATTAAAAGCCACCATAAAATTGTCCTTAAAGCAACACTATGTAACATTTTTACTTTAAAACAATGTTTCCAAAATCGTTTCAGTGGTTCATCAAGTCGTGACAGGGTGAAAGGCACTTATGCCTCACTGGAGTACCTGGAATGATGCCAAGTCATTAACACAGTGTTGCTCACCTTCTTCACTGGGACATAGTGGGGGGTGCAGTTATGGGGAGAGGGTGCTGCTGACTCATCTGTTGTTAAGTCTGCTAAAAGGGGTATGGACAATGATTTAATATGAATATCTTGCTAAACGTTTCCCTGCACTGATTAAATGTTGATGAAATGTAGGCTAACACTAGCCTGCAGCTAGCTAGTTTATTTCACTATGGACAACAGTTGAATACCACTCATAGAGTAAAGGCTAACGTTACCCACCTTTCTTGGTGAAAAACTGTGATACAGAATGACACCCTTTCTTTTGTCTTACTCTCATTTCTCTTTCCTTTTCTGAAAACCAGATTTTATTTTACCACTCAACATTATGGTCTCTGTATTTCTAGTGTGCAGTTAATTTTGGCAGTAATTTTTGATGTAGTCTTAGTCTTGAGACGAAAATGCTTAATAGTCTTAGTCACATTTGAGTCTTTTATAGTTTTAGTCTAGGAAATGTCATTGCATTTTTGTCAACTTTTAGTCATTACTTTTAGCCAAACTGTAGTTACCAAAATGTATTTTGGTAGCTAATTTATATGTAGGTTTCAAATTAAAATAATCATTAATTCTTATCTCTTTAGACCAAATCAATTAAGCTTATGAGACATTTGAATACATTTGGAAAATCTTGAATAAATTATGACAATTTTCATTTTTGGGTAAACTGTCCATTTAACAGAAGTGAAAAAGGAGCAACTTCTTTCATATATATATATGTGTGTGTGTGTGTGTGTGTGTATGCATATATATATATAATAACAATAAGACAAATACAATAGAGATACAAACTAAACAAATTTTTACTTAAAAGGATAGATCACCCAGAAATCTAAATTATGTCATTAATAACTCACCTTCATGTCTTTCCAAACCCGTAAGACCTCCATTTATCTTCGGAACACAGTTTAAGATATTTTTTTTTTTTCAATTTAGTCTGAGAGCTCTCAGGCCCTCCACTGAAACTGTGTGCACGGTATACTGTCCATGTCCAGAAAGGTAAGAAAAACATCATCAAAGTAGTCCATGTGACATTAGAGTGTCAGGTAGAATTTTTTGAAGCATTGAAAATAAATTTTGGTCCAAAAATAGCAAAAACTACGACTTTATTCAACATTGTCTAGTCTTCTGTGTCTGTTGTGAGAGAGTTCAAAACAAAGCATTTTGTTATATCTGGTTCGCGAACAAATCATTTGATGTAACCGGATCTTTTTGAACCAGTTCACCAAATCAAACTAAATTGTTTTTCAAACGGTTTGCGTCTCCAATACACATTAATCCACAAATGACTTAAGCTGTTAACTTTTTTAATGTGGCTGACACTCCCTCTGACTTCAAACAAACCAATAACCCGGAGTAATTCATTTACTCAAACAGTACACTGACTGAACTGCTGTGTATAGAGAACTGAAGATGAACACCGAGCCGAGCCAGATAACGAACAAAAGACTGTTCTCAAGCCAAGTCAAGTCACCTTTATTTATATAGCGTTTTAAACAAAATACATTGCGTCAAAGCAACTGAACAACATTCATTAGGAAAACAGTGCATCAATAATGGAAAATGACATTTAAAGGCAGTTCATCATTGCATTCAGTGATGTCATCTTGGTTCAGTTTATATAGTGTCTGTGCATTTATTTGCAATCAAGTCAACGATATGGCTGTAGATGAAGTGACCCCAACTAAGCAAACCAGAGGCGACGGCAGCAAGGAACCGAAACTCCATCGGTGACAGACTGGAGAAAAAAACCTTGGGAGAAACCAGGCTCAGTTGGGGGGCCAGTTCTCCTCTGACCAGACGAAACCAGCAGTTCAATTCCAGGCTGCAGCAAAGTCAGATTGTGCAGAAGAATCATCTGTTTCTTGTGGTCTTGTCCTGGTGGTCATCTGAGACAAGGTCTTTACAGGGGATCTTTATCTGGGGCTCTAGTTGTCCTGGTCTCTGCTGTCTTTCAGGGATGTAGAGGTCCTTTCTAGGTCCTGATCCACCATCTGGTTTTGGATACGTACTGGATCCGGGTGACTGCAGTGACCCTCTGATCTGGATACAGACTGGATCTGGTGGCTACGGTGACATCGGAATAAGAGAGAAACAGACTAATATTAGCGTAGATGCCATTCTTCTAATGATGTAGCAAGTACATCAGGTGTTATGGGAAGTGTTCCTGAAGATAGTTGATCGAAGATACTTAATTGACAACAAATTGTGACTGCCCTTGATCGGCACATCTGGTCACCTCATTCCTTCTCCTTCGGGTGCTGATGCCATTATTTCAGATAGTTAGCTTGCATTTTATTAGCCTATCCATCCACTGCGGCTGCCATATTGAGAATAGATATGCGAATGGCCCTTATCCGATCGCAATCCAATGACAAGGAATTTATGAAAGAAAATAGCCTAAAGGATACATTTTGAATGTTCAATAGTCCTCAAATAATGCTAGTCCAGTCTCGTCTAGTTAACGAAAACGCTGCATAAATCTAGTCACAATCCGTCATCAGATATTATTTTTAACTCATCAACGTCTCTCTTAGTCGCATAAAAAAATGTTCATTAACAAATATTTTACGTCGTTGTCTTCGTTAATTTGACAGTTCGGTTGTATTATTTGTAATTATAAAATAATAAAGAGAAAAAAAAAAAAAAAAAAAATTAATGTTATAATTCCTGATACTTGGATCAGGAATTAGCCTACATATAAATATAAACTGATTAGAAAATGTCACAACCCATTATGATGTCTATTCTAACGTGCTTTATAAAAACTTTTGTCGTCTTTGCACCAACTCAAAAAGCATTTGTTTATTAATAAATAATTAATTAATAATTAATGTCTTTTCCCCCTGACACGTTCAGATTCATGGAATCAAAAATGGTACTTCTATGGCATCGCTTGAAGAACCTTTTGAAGCACCTTTATTTTTAAGAGTGTATGTGCTAGCTTGAGCGTGGAATAGGCTCTAGCCTAACAAGCATGCCTATATATTAAAAAGTAATATATTAATCAATTTAATAAAGCATGCAACTAGTTTACTACAAAAATTCTTTAGTACAGGAGAGGCCTACTTAGCACAAGAAATAGCTCCATTTTTTAAATGAAATGTTACAATAAGATTACAAAAAATGTAACAGCTGCAAATCATGTCATCTTTAGGATCTGTCATTCGGAAGCATGGCTTTTCTCATCACTGCTATGCTGATGACACCCAACTCTACTTCTCATTCCAGCCAGATGACCCGACAGTAGCTGCTCGCATTTCAGCCTGTCTGAGTGACATTTCTAGCTGGATGAATGACCATCACCTTCAGCTTAACCTTACAAAGACTGAACTCCTGGTGATTCCAGCTAACCCATTGATTCATCACAACTTCTCTATACAGCTGGGCTCGTCAACCATAACTCCTTCGAGGACAGCCAGAAACCTAGGAGTTGTGATGGATCATCAATTAAGCTTCACTGACCACACTGCTACAACGACCCGGTCCTGAAGGTTTGCCTTATACAACATTAGGAAGATTAGACCCTTCCTTTCAGAGAAAGCAACCCAACTTCTTGTCCAAGATCTTGTTCTCTCCAGACTGGACTATTGTAATGCTCTCCTGGCGGGCCTTCCTGCATGTACTGTCAAGCCTCTGCAAATGATCCAGAATGCAGCAGCGAGGGTTGTCTTCAATGAGCCAAAAAAAGCTCATGTTACTCCTCTCGTCATCAGGTTACACTGGCTACCGGTAGCCGCTCGCATCAAATTCAAGGTACTGATGCTTGCCTACAAGACGACCACTGGCATGGCACCAACTTACCTAAACTCACTGGTTAAATCCTATGTGCCCTCCAGAAGTTTGCGCTCTGCAAGTGAACAACGCCTTGTGGTGCCATCCCAAAGAAATTCAAAATCACTCTCACAGACCTTTTCCTGGACTGTGCCCAGCTGGTGGAATGACCTCCCAATCTCAATTCGTACAGCCGAGTCTTTACTCATTTTCAAGAAACATCTAAAGACTCATCTTTTTCGCCTGCACTTAACCTACTAACACCAGCACTTTTCCTTTTCTTGTCTTTTTCATAAAAATAAAAAAAATATGAATATAATTTATAAAATATATATATATACACACACACCTGGCTATGCGTTCTATACTAGACTAACTGAGACTTGTCATGGCACTTGTATACTGTTGTTGTTCTCTTGTTGACCTGACTGCTTCTATTGTTCTCATTTGTAAGTCGCTTTGGATAAAAGCGTCTGCCTAAATGATTAAATGTAAATGTCATTATTGCACTGCATGAGTTATGAGTTGTTTTTTATCACCCTAATTAGATTATGAAAAATGATTTGTTGATCTTGTTTTTCTTGAGCCTTCTATACATACCTAACACAAAATATATTTTTCAATTACTTTCAAAAAGTGGTAGGCACAATATCGACCCTGGAAAAAAGTAGTGGGGACATGTCCCACCAGCAAAACCATTCGGTTAAAATATGCTCATCAGTCAGTTAGAAAAATAACTATAAAGAGGAGCATTTTGCTATATTTATGCAGATTTTAACCATCTTTAAGTTATTTCTTCACTAATTTGGAGGTTCAATTTGATATTATGATAAATATATTAATGTGCAGTTTATAAATATTTATTAATTACTTAATGTGTGTTTGATTAGATATTTTTTATTGATTGATAGCACTAATGTTAACCTTTCAGAGATGTTATTGTTGGTATAATATTTGTTTATTTTATAGCTGAATATGCTTTTCAAAAAAAAAAAAAAGACATTGGGATGACCACCCCCATCTGGCCCTCAAATGAAACGAATTGAATAGCCTGGTGTAGGTGATAGGGAATGATTCACAAAGTGTAAATATGCTTTCGATTGGTGCAAAAAGGTCTGGTTTCACGCAAACTGTGGCAGCACATATCCAGACTTTGGCTCTGATCCAGAGAAACAATCGTACGGAGCTGATCATATGCGCGAGTCTGCATTTATTAAAAACTTTTGCAACTACACTGCCTCAGCATGATAATGACCACTGTTTTGTTTTACTAAGAGTTTCATATTGAATCTAGGGGATAATCTAATAGACTGTGGCTGTCAAATGCGGCTTTACGAAACTAAACGTCTCTGGCCCGAGCAGACACAATCAAAGCACTGTTGGCTACTTTAATATACATGTCCCGCCCTCTCTTCCTGTTTCAGTTGAAATTACGTCACCACATAGAATAACTTTGCTTGTTTCAAGGCACTTCAGTGTTTGTTTGCTATGGGAGGAAATCGCTTAAAGAGAGAATTTCGCAAATCAGGTCTGGTTTAATATATAAATATTACATTTAAAATAAAATGTAAATATTAAAATAAATAAATAGAACAAAATAAAAAAAAGACTGCAAGTGATGTCACTAGCGGTAGCGCAAGTGTCTGAGAATGCAAGTCTGAGAGTGCAAACAAGTCTGCAGTCAGACCCTCTTGAAACTTGTCAGCGCTGCCACTAGACTTTTATTAATCGATACTGAATCGCTACATTATATTTCTCAAGGAGGGGGGTAAAATCACTTTTTTTTTTAAGTAACTAAACTCAGCTTCGGTGTTTCCCTATTGCTCGTGTGCCATTGACTATCCCTCTGCGTGTCACTGTTGGCATGCGTGCCATAGATTGCCGATAGGTATGGGCAAGATCTTATCGTTTGCGATATACCATTGAAAAGTCTCCTCACGATAAAAATTAGTCTCCTCACGATAATAACGATAAGTCTAGTTGAAGACGTAGTTTTGTAAGTGCAACGCGCGCGCCCCCGATTCACCATTCACGTGCGGAGTGAAAACAAGAATGGCGTAAGGCGGACGCGATGCTGAAGAGAAGCTTGTTGTTAAGCTAGGAGCTAACTCCAAAATTTGTAACTGGTTTGGTTACATCAGATGAGGAGCAAACTACCATAATATGCAAAAAAAAAACGGTCGTAAAGTTGGCGATGGAACGCACTGACGGAAGCAGTCACGTTTTGTTTGACAAAATATATGTTGCCATTCCAAACGGTCGAAAAAGAAGGATCAAAGCGAAGGATCCATAAACTGGACCCAAGATACAACATGCCATCAAGGAAGTACTTTTACAAAACAGCCCTGCCAACGATGTATGAAGAGTGCAGCGGTAGAGTTCAAACATCACTGTCAATGGCAGATTTTTATGCTTATGTGGAGTAGCAGAACGACAGAGCCATACATTAGCCTTACGCTCCACTACATAACGAGTGACTGGAGTTTGAACAGCTGTTGCACCCAGACAAGTTTATTCCCAGATGACCACACGGGTGAAAACATCGCGAGTTGCTTGAAGCAGTTTCTTCAAGAATGGAATTTACATGAGGAGAAACAAGTGTGCCTGACAACGGACAGCGGGGCCAATGTAGTAAAAGCAGCCACTCTAAACATGTGGACAAGACTGTCTTGCTTTGGCAATTGTCTACAAGTTGCTTTTGGTAAGTTTACTCTTTCTCTCTTGTGTCAGTATATTTAATGCATGCACACGGAGTAAACATGAGCTTAATATTAATTGTATTTATGAATTTGTTTCTGCATTAATAATGTGACTGCAGTATTTTTAACGTTAATTCATTACATTAGCTAAAGTTTATATTATGTGCATTTAATATTGGCTGTGGAATAGTTTACCTCATTATATCAGGAAATGTTCCTCTCTTATAGAGTATAAAAAACATTTGAAAGCTTACTTTTTCACTCTGGCTTTTGCTCATTTAGTGCTGTGTTAATGGTATGATAGGATATTAACAGTGTCGCTTAGAGTATGACATTGTCTGTGGCAAGGTCCTGATTTTAAATGTCTTGATGATTGTGTTATTTTATCTTTTGTACAGCACTGTGGTCAACTTTTGTTGTATTAGTATGTGCTTTATAAATAAATTGAAGAAAATAAATGTTCAATTATTTTTTAAGTTTCATCTATTTTTATTTTAACTTAACTTTAACTATTCTTTTAACTTTTTTTGTTTTTGTTTTTTTATTGTATTTATTTTATTCAAAAGAAACATAAATAAATACTTAAAAATAAACAAATAGTTTTGTTGTTGTTTTGCAGAGAGAAGCATGAGGGATTGACAGAGCTGTGGGAGTCTGTAAGAAGATTGTCAGTGTTTTTTCGCACAGCTGGAGAAAAAAAAAAATGATCTTCATTTGTATCGTTATCACAATAAATACCTGAAAAAATGGTGATAATTTTTTTAGGCCATATCGCCCATCCCTAGTTGCCGACCCCTATTCTACGGCATCGTGAAGTACCTATTTAGTGTGGAGTGTATAACCACATTTACAGAATGCATTGAGGAGGAGCCCAAACTATACTCTGTGGCCAAGTGATGCTTATGGTCCATGATATTGGTACAGATTTTTTGTAATAAACAATGTGTGACTGTATATTTCAAGTAAGAAAAGACATTAAGTTCCCCCTTTAAGTGAACCTTTGTTCCCAGGTCATGTACAAAATGGATTAAAGTGATGATAAAGTCAAGAAGAGATAAGACATAAACACAGTATGATTTTACAGGAGCCAAAAAATGATTTGTTATATTTATATTTTACATTGTCCTGTCTGTTCCAATCTGTATAATTGCAGTGAATGGTGCCCCTGTTTCTGAATCAGAATTTTTTTTTTTATCCATCTATCATAAAATTACTCCACATGGCTCTGGCATGTAAAAAAGTCTCACTTTTCTTTCTTTTTTTGGAAAATAGCTTCATTTTCCAACTTCCCTAGAGTTAAGCAGTTAAGTTTCATCGTTTTTGAATCCATTAAGCTGATCTTCTGGTCTAGCGGTAGCACCCAGTAATTAGTTCCCAGCTAGTTTGTGTAGTTGCAGCTATAGCATGGTTGCTGAGGACTATTTTTAGGCACTGCATAATATAATTGCACCTGCTGCACCCATGATATGGCAGCAAATTTCCTTTATTATTACGCCAGAATGAGAGTATAGTTCCTAGTCATATCGTCCTAGAAAATTGCAACTTTTAATTTTCCTTCAGTCTTAGTACACAATGTAACTAAAGAAGAGTCCAATTTTAAAAAGAAAAAATATAGAAACTCTTTGGTCATTTTTCAGCAAAATGCTAACGGTCTTATCAGATCCAATCTATGCTAAGCTAAGCTAAAAGTGCTTAGCTCCTGCAAATTTCCTGCAAACTTAACGCACATGCCTAGAATGCCTTGGGGGAGAGTAAATATATGGCTAATTTTATTTTATTTGGATGAACTATCCTTTAACGGCATATAATTAAAGTCTTATGTGTCGCAGTCAACACAAGCTATTATCGAAGTTGTTACATGTTGATTAACCAGTGGGAAAATGTCCTCACCTTCACAACCCTAATAACTATTCTGATTTTTGTGATTTATCAGTTGTTCTTTTTCCATGCTGAGTGAGTGCAACTGTTCACTAAAAATATAAAAGAATGAAAATAAAAAAATGAAATATTTTATAAACAGATATTATGTAAAAACAGGGAACGAGACACTGCGTCCTCTAGGGGTCGCTTTGGGGAACACCTCGTCGTGACTGAAGCATACATTGAAGCATACGGCGAAAGCCTCCGACATCACTACCTATAATATATAACTATAATAAATAAGCACCGGGAGAGCACGTCATTATCTGAAGCTTGCGTCCGAAGCATGGCAGGGAGCTAGAGGATGCAGTGTCTCGTTCCCTACCCAGGGAACTATGGTTACATACATAACCTGAGACAGTTCCCTTTCGAGGGAACTTCGAACTGCGTCCTCTAGGGGTCGCTTTGGGGAACAGTATACCCACACCGCCATGCTGAAGGGAGTGCAGACCAGAATCATGGCAAGCACTAAGTACCAACTCTACCATTTCCATGGGAGTTGCCCATGGGACGTTTAGACGGCTGTCTTTGACAGTACCCCTTACAGCCAAAAGGCCAAAGCTAAATACCCAACTTAATTGTTAGGGCCTCGGCCCGGGGTAGAGCTGAAGGCTTGGAATCAGGAAAGATTCCTTTAAAGGGATACGGCTAAAAACCTAGCTTTTCTACCAAGTCTTGCCTTTCACACAGGGGCTACCGCTAGCTTACGCATACGCCTGCTGAAAGAGCTGTCTCGACAGTTCTCTAGTAGCAAATACCATGTTTAGTTAGGTATCTGAGGATACATAGGTGGAGTGGCGCCCAAGATGAACGGGGCTTTTGCCAACTCAAGAAAGGGCACGAAGCAACCACGCAAAGCCCTCACCATATAGGATTTTAGAAAGAACGCAAAATACTAGAGTGCAAACTTACCACAGTGTGGATTTCAGAAAGTGTGCAAAGACTTCACGTGCACACTTACCATAGCATGGATTTTCAAATACTGTTCTAAGGAGGGGCTCTCGTGGCCCTCTGATAGAGCAGCTCATATATGGAATGTTGCATCTCAAAACAGTATGATTGAGAGTCATCAACTTGATCTATGGAAAGAATACTGGAGCGCTCTGGAGAAAAAACAGAGAACTCGGTCTCATATGAGAGGAGAACTCCGAGCTCAGAGTAGCGCGCTCATAGGGGACGCTTTTTTGGAAAAAAGGGCGCCTCCTTTTAGTCTGGACCATCAGTCAGGTGGTTGTTATGAACATAGAACCATAAACATTATAGGTCCAGCATAGGAGACTGTTATGCGAGGTTTCCACCTAACCTTGATCAGGTGGAGAGCTGGTGGTTACAGTGGAATTAGGAGGGGGAGGATAAAAGCAGAAGTTAACCCTCTGAAGTTGATTAACGCATATACGCGTTATGAGGCTATTTTCTCCTGATAACCTCTTAGACTCCAGAGGGTTAAAAATCGGTATCACTTCGATTCGGACAAGAACGCTGCCTATGGAAACAATACTGCAGCGCTCTGGGGAAAAAAACAGAGAACTCAGTCTCATATGAGAGGAGAACTCAGAGCTCAGAGTAGCGCGCTCATAGGGGACCTTTTTTGGAAAAAGGGGAGTGCTGCTAAATTACCACGAGAATCGTACAGGATTTCAGAAAGTTTGCAGAGTCTTGAGTGCAAAATTACCGCTTGTGGATTTTTAGAAAGTAAAAAGTGTTCACGTGCACACTGACCACCATGTGATTTTGAGAAAGTACACAAAGCTTAGCGTGTGTACTTAAAGGTTCCTAAGCATCACAGAGGCACTGAATCTCACGGGAGAGGCAAGTTCAATTTTACAAACCTCGGGCGAGGGGAGCATCACCTGAGGCAGCATATACAAGAAGAGTTCTGTAACTGCCACCTCCACTTCCTGCTAGATGCGACAGCACCCCTAAGTGGCCAGGAGACCCCTCGGGGTGACCTGGGGGGACATCCATGAAATTCCCTGCAGTGCTGTGCCAGGCCTGATGATCAAGGAGGCTCCCTCAGAAACCTGTCATCTCAGCCGCCTAATACCGGAACATGACGCCGGATGGCTGGTGCTGGAAAGTGTTTAGTAATCAATGTAACTCAGCACTGCAAAGGAAACTCACAGAGTTTATTAGTAGACACGTAACCACCAACAATTTAATAAACGTAAGTATATACTGAGAGGGTTACATTTACTCACCCAACCTCCTGCGCTGGATCCCCGCTCAAGGGGCGCCTCCTTTTAGTCTGAACCATCAGTAAGGTGGCTGCTATGAACATAGAACCATAAAAACATTATAGGTCCAGCATAGGAGACTGTTATGCAAGGTTTCCACCTAACCTCGATTAGGTGGAGACCTCGCAGGTGGTTAAAGTGGAATTAGGAAGGGGAGGATAAAGTTAAATGGAAGTTAAAAATCGGTATCACTCAAAGTTCAGAAGGCGAAACCTGAGCATCGAGAAGAAAGCCTTTTCTTTCCTCCCGATGCCTGCAAGGTTCATCCACAGATGTCTCTCCGCTGCCACCATGGCCACCATAGCCCTGCCCATGGCGGAGGCGGCCTGCTTGGTAGCATGGAGAGAGATCCGTGGTGCAGCGCAGCTCAGCTACCTGATCAGAAAAAGGCCCCTGCCTCTATCCAGGTCTCTTAGCAGATCAGTCTGATATGCTTGAAGCACCAGCACTGTGTGTAATAAAGCCACAGCCTGACCTGCTACTGCGTATGCCTTGCCATTTAAGCGAGATGATTTTCTGAAGGGGCTTAGATGGCAAAGAAGGAGATTACGAGAGGAAGTTTCCCCTGCAGAAAGAAACAACTTCCACAGATAATGTGGATAATGTGGATAATTCACCCAAACAAAGGACGCAAAGATCGTGTGTGTCATCGGGTGTCAAATGACACAGACACCGATGCACCCATCATCTAAACGCTTGCTAGTTGTCGCCATGATAAACAGAGAAAGATTGCCCTTACCGGTTCTTTCAGATGCACGCTTCAAACAAAATAGTCAGTGACAGTCAGTCAGTGACTCTTTCATGAACACCAGATTCAAGGACTTTCAAGGATTTTTAAAGCACCATTTAATTAAAATCAAGCACTTTTGAAATTCACACCCCCAGCACATAACATCATGAAAGTCCTTACTCTACTTACCATTTCACTTTCATTTAATATTTACATAAAGTAATGTCAGAATAATAATGATGTTTTGAATGTGTAGGTTTTATAAAATTAAACCGTTTTAGACAGTCGTGTTTAAAAGACTTGAAATCCATTAAACTCAATACTGGTAATATTCAAATGCAGTTTCTGAAACATTGATAAAAAATGCATTACACTGGTTTTTAAAGAATTTTTAAATTAAGAATTAATTTGTCTCCGCTTTCTTTATATAAAAAGCTGTTAAATGATTTAATAACATAGCAAAACCTGTTAACATTAAACATTTGCACATTCACTCAATAGAGACGTGCAGGGGCGTAGCCATCTTTTCAGAAGTGAGGGGGACAGAAATTATGCACACACACACACACACACACACACACACACACACACACACATACACACACACACACATCAAATTACAATATAATAAAAAACATTACAATATAACATTTCTGTAATCCATATAGCCTACCAGTCTACAGTTTTTTAATATAAGATTTTTAATGTTTTTAAAGAAGTCTCTTCTGCCCACCAAGCCTGCATTTATTTGATCCAAAATACAGCAAAAGCAATTGTGAAATATTTTTACTATTTAAAACAACTGTTTTCTATTTGAATTTATTGTAAAATGTAATTTATTCCTTTGATCAAAGCTGAATTTTCAGCATCATTACTGCAGTCTTCAGTGTCACATCCTTCAGAAATCATTCTAATATGATAATTTGCTGATGATCAATATTTAAAACAGATGAGTAAATTTTTCAGTATTCTTTGATGAATAGAAGGATACAAAATTCAGCATTTATGTGAAACAAAAAGCGTTCACAACATTATACCCTATACCATTCAAAAGCTTAGAGTCTATTTTTTATACTTTTATTTAGAATGGATTCTTTAAATTGAACAAAAGTGATGATAAAGACATCATTTTACAAAATATTTCTATTTCAGATAAATGCTATTCTTCTGACTTTTCTATTCATCACAGAAACCTGAAAAAAATCTACTCATCAACATTATCATAAGTGTTTTTTAGCAGCAAATCAGAATTATTTCTGAAGGATCGTGTGACTGGAGTACTGATGCTAAAAATTCAGCTTTAAAATCTCAATAAATTAAAATACCCCGCATATTGATAGCGGCTCAATGATGTGGAAAATTATATGCCATATACAGGAGCAGGACATATACAGGAGCAGATACATATGCAGGACAAATACAGGAGCAGGAAATATATGAGGTGGCAAGGGGGGCCTTTTACCGTACACGGGGGAAGAGGCGCCCCAGCACAGGGTAAAAGGCCCAAACAGCCCCATAGATAATACTTAAAGCTTTAGTTCACCCAAAAATGAACCTCATGTCGTTCCAAACCTGTGAGACCTCCGTTTATCTTCGAAACACAGTTTAAGATAATTTAGATTTAGTCCGAGAGCTTTCAGTCCCTCCATTGAAACTGTGTGTATGGTTTCTACTATTTTCTGCACATTTTGAAAAATAACAACTATTTTTTGTTCAGTCTATGCGTAAAGGCGTTCTGTGGCATAGCCGAAAATAACTTAAAATGCACTTTCCATTTTGATCATACAGGTAAGAGCAATACATCAATCAAAGCTGTAAATGGTGTACTTTTATTTGTATACACACATAATAAGAAAACTGTGCATTTATAAAATAAAGAAAACAAACAGAGTGTGCTGTATGCAGCCTTGGTCTGCGTGTTCTTCATTTATAAATGCTTATTAAAATGAACTGAAACTCAACAAATACTCCACAAAGAGATATGAGAGCTATTTCTATAGAAATCTTGACATGTTTATTGACAACAAATATTAAGTAATAAAGTAATCCATATGAAACCAACGCGATCTCCAGTCTTTGACGTCTCCCTTCACTAACTCTAATGCGACCACGTCCACGTGCTATAGATATATAATCATCCATGTGAAGCTTGCGGCGCGTAAACATTAATATCATGTTTTTAAATATGATGCTTTCATTCTAAACATGGTGATTATCTCCAAGGACACCCAAAATAATATGGTATTTAGCAACTGAATCTAACCATATCATGTCAAAAAATGGAAAAGTCAGCCGTCAAATAATTATCATGTTATTCAGGGCGCCTATAGTCGCTACAGCGGAGGTGTTTTTCACCCCAAATACCATACATTTACATATTCTTTCTTAAAAACCGTGGCTTTATCATAATCAAAAGGAAAATCATAAAGTCTCATCATCATTTGTCTCAAAATATATGCATTGATTTTTTTGCTATTCTCATTTGCTACTTAAATCTACAACATTTAAAAAAACAAAAAAATATTAGATCAAGCAAGCACAGAATCAACTTTGCGGTGCTGAGCACGATCGTGTGAGAGATCAAACAGATAACCCCCTTGTTCAGTTCTGTTTTTGACAAAAGCACATATCGGACAATTTTAAAAATAGCAGCATAAACACAACTGATTTCAAATTTAGTTCAAGCACTTTCAAGGACCTATGTTAGTTTTCAAGTACTCCCAGGCCTTGAATCCATATGTCTGAAATTCAAGTTCTTTCAAGAAGGGTGGGAACCCTGCAGTGAATATGAAGAAGATAATGACGTGCTCTCCCGGTGCTTATTTATAGTCGCGCCGGCCAACAAGTTGGTGTTTTTTCAATTTATTCTTCAGTCACGACAAGGTGTTCCCCAAAGCGACCCCTAGAGTACGCAGTTCGAAGTTTCCTCGAAAGGGAACTGTACATTGTTAGTTGCTGCTTTACAATTTTAAATTTAAGAAAAAAAGAATTACATTTAAACAAAATATATAATTTATGAATGCTTTCTTATATTACTGACAGATAGATTAACTTTATTATGTTTTAGGCTCCATTCCTGAATTAATCTCAACCAGCATCATGGCATGCTTTCCTCCCTCACACTGCACAGTGTGTCCTTTCAGGCTTTCACCATGGAAAATGTCTCTAAATTCTAAAAGTATGATCTTGACAAGGTACCAGGCTACAGAAAACTATTTTCGGAGGCTCACCTTAGAGAGCTAAAAGCCACTTCATCTTCTTTTTTTTCTTCTTTTTTTACAGTGTAATAAATGTCCCATGCAGCAAATATTGCTGTTTTATAAACGTTGTTAATAAGGAATGTTCTTACGCTTGATGAATCAAAGAAAAGATGTCATGGTTTTCTGATGGTAAAAAACAAAAAAAAAAAGGTGCTACTTTGTTAGGGGTTCGACATACAAAACAAAAAACTCAAGAGCCAAAGGTTGAACAAGCCACAATTTCAACTTTCTGCAGATTTCAGAGCTTTTTGGATAGTACACTGTCTGTATATTTTAACTTCAAGTTAAGTGTTAAAAATGCTAATAATATACAAATATTATTCTCCTACATTACATTAATAGTTTACCAACCAACAGTTCGTCTTTTAATGCCTTTTTTTTCAGTTTGCCAACATCAGCCAATATATGGTCGCTATATTATAAAACTGGAATGAATCACAAACAGAAATAAAGACATGATTTAGGTACTCTTTTTAAAATTGGGTTGTGTTATCTTGTTAGAAAACAAATTTGTATTTATTTTTGTCTTAATAACAGTATTGGAACAAACAAAAACTTAACTTACTGTAGACAAGTCAGGGGAAATGTGCATGACTGTAAAAGCAGTCCTGCATGGGATACAACTGATTTTATAGGGGAGTAGTAGTACCATTTTTTTTTTTTTTTCAAATCAAACCCTCAAACTTAAAATCCAAGAATTGGGGTACTTGATTCTTTGTCCTTCAAACATGAACGATAAGCATTAAGCAAAGCACTACAGGTCAAGACTGAGTATATAAAAGGCAGAAGTATGTGTCTGATTATTTCAATGAAATATAAGGCTAATGGAATCTTCTTCCACTTCAGAGCATACCCAAACATCCAAAACTTGGGAAATTTTTATAAAATGGTGATGCTTGCTTCCCCTATTATCAGTCTAATCAGGGGAGTGGGAGTGTGGGGAGAGAGGGGGAGGAGCAAAAAGTGATTCAAAGTCTTACTGCATCATCCATCTTTAGACACAAACCTGCATCATATCACTATCATTGCCTTTGTATCTGTCCTGTACAGGAGATTCTGCACAGATTCTTAAAACAGACACTCATGCTAGTAAAGACAGTTATGATGTGCCCAACCAGACCATAAATAAATACAAATAAAACCTTTTCCCACCACAGCCATTCATCATTATGGTACTTTCTTTCCACTCATGATGTCTATTTCTGTTATTTATTTCTTGTGTACCTTTTGTTTTATTAAATATATTTTCAAGTTTTTGAGTCACACATGGGCTACTAAAATAAAAGAAAAAAAGAAAGAGAGAGAGAAAGAAAGAATAAGAAAGAAAAAAGGAGGGAGAATAGGATTGCTGAGGTCTAATACTCTCATTTCCGGGTCCAGTGCATCTTGTCAACCCCTGAAAGGAAGAAAGAAGTACAGGCAGGAATGAGTGAAGGAGTGATAAAAGTAACATAATCAAGGAAATAGAAAAAAAGATGAAGATAAAAGTAAGTCCATATCCACAACACTCAAATAGTAGGATAAAAGCTTGTAAAAATCTTTAATCAAAAATATATGGCTGTCCAACACAAAGTTTCCATATAAATGTAGACAAGGGTCTACAGAAATAATTGGGTTCTCCTTACTAAACGGAGTCTGAAATAATTGCTTGAATATATGCCAACCTTTTTGAAGCCCAAAGTCAAAGTGCACAATAAGCCACTACACAATCACTTAATGACTCTCCCATTAGCTCAGAGGAACATCAAATATGGGTAATTTTAACACATGATAGTTTACAGTGCTTCTTGAAGTTATTTTACAATACACCATGTTTAGTTTTTTTTTTTTTTTTTTTTTTAGCTGGTAAAGTAAAATACAAAATGAAACCCAAAAATTATATTTACATCTTAGTCACTGCTTTTATACACCAGATACATCAAACACTGCAGCAGTCCTACATCTGTGTTACACAAAAGTGCCTGTGTGCAAACAGCAAAGTATTCTATGTGAAGTAGGTTTCCATTATAAAACCTTGTTTAAAACCCTTTTGTATATACATTATTAAACACCCTGGACTGATTACTGATTCCATCTAGACAAAGATAAAAAATAATAATAATATGTGACCCTGGACCACAAAACCATTCAAGTCGCTGGGTTATATTTATATTTTTAGCAATAGCCAAAAAAAAAGAAAATCATTAGGATCTTAGGTAAAGATCATGTTGAAGATATATATATATTTTTTTATTTTGTTAATGCAGACTGCTCTACACCCCTCTACTATGCGAACTTTCGTGAGTACGGTTGCCAGATATCAAGAGTTCAAATCCTCGAAATCAGAGCTTCGCTGTTACATAGATACATTTTCTTCCTGGCGTTTTGCTCATCTTAAGCAATCTGGCAACCATGTGCACACAAACGCTTGCTCCTCATTGTGGAAGCGCCACCGCAGATGATCTGAAAAACAAACAAAGCTGAAGTTTAGCATCTAAAAGAAAGCATCATTCAGCCGGCCTGTGTTCTGTCATGAGATCTCAACTGTATTGTTTGCGATTGTGCTCGCTGTATAAAAAAAAAAACTCAATTGCTGTTGTATGAATAGAGGTATATGGGCTATGGCAATGTGGAATTACTAATAGAAATTTAACTTTTATAATATTTTTCATTTGTTTCACCAGAGAGAGAGTGTATAGGTCTTTGATATACACAATGGGGCTGGAAAGTTTAGGCACCCTTTGCAGAATCTTTGAAAATGTGAGTAATTTTCAAAAAATAAGAGAGATCATACTAAATGCATGTAATTTTTTATTTTGTACTGTCCGGAGTAAGATATTGTACAACAAAGATGTTAACATTTAGTCCACAAGTCAAAAAAATTGCTGAAATTATCAAAATAACCCCCTCAAAAGTTTAGGAACCCTTGGTTAATACTGTGTGCTGTTACCGGATAATCCACGACTGTATTTCTGTTTTGTGATGGTTGTGCATGAGTCCCTTGTTTGTTCTGAACAGTTAAACTGAGAACTGTTCTTCAGAAAAATCTTTAAGGTCCTGCAGATTCTTCAGTTTTCCAGCATATTTGCATATTTTAACCCTTTCCAGCAGTGACTTTATGATTTTGAGATACATCTTTTCACACTAAGGACAATTGAGGCACTCCAACACAACTATTAAAAAAGATTAAAACATTCACTGATGCTCCAGAAGGAAACAAGATGCATTAAGATTTTGGGGGTGAAAACTTTTGCAATTTGAAGATCAAGGTAAATTGTACTTAATTTGTGTTCCGGAAAACATACAAGTATCTTTTGTTGCTTACGAAGGGCAGAGATAAATGGGAAAAAAAATCATATTTCAACAAAATAAGACAAATTTGGCCATCTTCATCGTGTTCAAAGGTTTTCACAAATTAAGAACAATTTACCTTAATCTTCAAATTCCAAAAGTTTTCACCCCCAAATTAAGAACCACTGAGTGGGGTTATTTTAATAATTTCAGCATTTTCTTTGTCTTGTGGACTAAATGTTAACATCTTTTATGTACAATATCTTATGTGTGCGTTAGTGATGTGCGGGTCGGGTTTTTTTCCAACCCGCGGATGCCGCTTTTATTAAATTATTTGGCCTGCCCCAGCCTGCCCCGCAAATAAAGTAAAATTTCTTGACCCGCCCCGACCCACCACGCGCATCGGGGACATCACGGAAGTTACGTTGCTACTTAGACCTTCATATCGTAAACTTATCTGTATAGGCTATAGGTAATTGCACTATGATGGTTTGTTCGTGAACAAATCTTTTAGGTGAACGAATCGTTCTCGTTTACGTAATCCACTGACCATAGACTGTAAAAGACTCATTTCTTGTTCAATGAAGTTCCTCCCACAGCAGCGGGCGAGCCTTATTAGCAGCACATGTGCAGCTCGTGAACAGCTCTGTGAACGGTTTCATCCTGTCAAAAAGAGTTACTCAAGATGTGACGGTCGGAGCATGTGACTTGTTGAATGTAGTGAAAGAATATGATCTTCTCATAGGTGAAAGAGTTGAATGATCTGATACATCTCGTTCGTGAATGAAATGAATGAGAGTACCTACAAGGGTCAGTCGGCCAAGCATGTAAATCTTGATCAGCAATCAGCAGATACAAAGCGCAGTTATTGGTGCACATACTATTGTTTTCATATTTAGAATACAGAACATAACTCCACATTTAATCCCCGATAAAACCTTGTGCTTTGTTAATCTAAACAATTTATTTAGACTATTTATTTAATGCAATCATGCACACAGTTTAATAAAGCCAAATCAGTTTTTGTCACAAGTAAATATGTTCATTGACTTATGACATAACATATAAGACTCTTTTTCGACAACAGCTGGCGTATTTGTGTAATATGAAGAAATGGTCACAGAACGAATCATTGAATGAATCATTTTGGTGAAAGAACTGAAAATCAATGAATCTCCTGAAAGAATCAAAATGTCCACCACTAAATTCCATGCAACATAAATGGATTTTTAAAAATGATGTTTTTAGTGACCCGCCCTGCAATAAAGTGCCAATTTCTTAACCCGCCCCAACCCTATGGAAGCAATTTAGTCTGGGCTGCGTCATCAGAACAGTGTGTTCAACGCATCACCGTTTCGGTTTAAAAAACGTTGTGCAACGTTTTGCCGGGGCTGAACGCAACCCAGCATAGCGAATGAAGAACGGAAAGCACGGGTAAGAGTTTAGTTTAATTTCATAAAAGTCTGAGTTTACACATTTTATCGTTTACACATTCAATCAAGACAGTTTTTCTAGTTAGAAAAAAATACAGTTGTATCAGGACAGTTACAGTAATTATAAATTAAACTGCAATCCAGAGTTGTGAAATTATAATTCTAAATAATCTTCTTTTATAAATTGATGTCTGTTAGGTCAGTGTGTACTTTCTTACAGTAATACATTTTATAACATATAATAGCCTAACATATAGTATAGTAGCCTAGTCATTGTTAACCACTACGTCGAAGCAATGTAGTTCGATCAAGATAAACAACATCATATATTTAGAAACGTTGTTTAATTTGTAAATATATTGTCTGTACATTGAAATGCATCTTTCTCTTCTTATAATTTAATAATATCTAAATCAGTATATTCTTCAGCGACTTCATGATCGTTTAGATCAGGGATTCCCAAAGTGTGGTGCGCGAGAGGAAAAATGTAATGGCGGTCTGTTTTTTTTTTTTCAAATGGGATTTTTCCATACAATAAAAAAAAACATGAACAGTAAACATTTCCTTTGTAATCGCTTTTGTAAAAAAAAAAAAACTATAATGTATTAGTTTTCGATGGGAACGTAGAAGACAGACGCTGTCTTCAACGCTGTAGCAGAAATGAGTCGAACCAGACAAATTAAAGAGTCTATCAGAGCTGTGTGCATTGAAACGAGAGCCGAACTCCTCAGGAAGTCATAAATCAGTTCTAGTGCCACAAGAACCAAGCAAGATAACCAACCAACCAACTTGTTCACACAACAGCTTTCAACATTAACACCAATAGAACAATTACTGACAATTTTAATTCGAAGAAGAGATTGTCAAATTTATTGTTCGTGATTGAAATGCAATGCTGGACATCACATGTAAACCCAGGAGATCAAGTTAAATACTTGCATTGACTTCCCCCCAGCCAGCAGAACCAGACTGAAATTCCTAAGGGGGAAGGGCTTTAAACCTTTGTCTTCACAGAAAAGTCCCTTTGCCAGAGAATGGCAAAGAAACTGCTTTTTGTACATTATATATGGACCAGAATGAACTCAAAAAGACTTATAAATGAATCGTTCCATTGCTTAACTCCATATTCATTTATGTGTAACCCACACCTTTGACTATCATGTATAATCACTTATTGTGTATGTCTTTTGATAACTATAGGATACATAGTCATGTCTAGTATTGATATAATCAAATTTTCTTGCTTGATATTGTCCTGACAATCATTTATTTGTAAAATATATCATAATCATGTTATAGGAATCATGTCCAAAATTAGACCCTGTGAGGCAAGAACCACATGCTTGGTAAGATAAACAAATTATTTATGATACCCCAGACCCAAGACCATATCTGATTGGTCAAGGCAACATTTGAGGGGTGGCCAACAAGGAAGTTTAAATACTTTGGACACCATGAAATTTTGCTTTTAGTCTGCTTTTAGTCCCTAGCTGCTGCTATTAGCCATGTCGGCTTTTAGTTCTAGCATTGCTTGTGCTATCAGTCATGCCTTGCTTTTAGTCTGCTTTTAGTCCCTTGCTGCTGCTATTAGCCATGTCTGTTTCTAGTCTCTAGCTATGCGTCTGCTAGCTTGTAGCTTCTAGCCATGCGGTTTAGTCATCACTGTTTGAGCGCGGTTCCTGCGTGCTTCGGCCTGCCTGCTGCTACTATGCCACGATGAGAAGGAACACAACCTAGTCTCGTCAAACTTTATTTCTTTTCTTTTCCGTTTGAGAGTTTCATGTTCTGAGTTAAGTTTTGTAAAGTCGACCTCGTCTGCGCGTTTGAACTCCAACCAGCCACACAACTCCAGCTTCAGCCAACGCCCAAGCACGGGCTCCCCAAGACGTCACTTCAGCCAACTGAACTTCCAGCCAATCAGCGACACCGGGGTACCCCTTTCAACTGGAGTCCCTTTCACTGCAAACGAAGGCAACGTATTCCCAGATATTTGTTGTGCTGGTGTATCTAATATAATTTTAACCCCATTGAGGAACTCAATGCGAGCGCTAATTACGTGATTGATGGTTGTTCATGTCTATGCAATTTAACGTATTGCTGTAAACTTGGAATTCCATATTTCCATTCTCTTAAACTCATCTTTCCCTAACTTTCGACCTTCCTGCAACTTGTGTGAATGTGTGTGTGCGTGCGTTTATGTGTTAGATTAGTTTATATGTCTTAGATTTATCTAATAAAGCCTTATTCATATTGAAAAGAGAAGTATCTTGTGTTTTGTGCTTACAAGTTAATGTCTTAAACTGCCGATCTTGTTACTGTGCTAATTAATAGTGTTTTCACTATAGTTTGGATATTAGTATGCAGCGCAGATTTGATGTTAAACGGCTAGTTCACTGAATCGCAGGGCGTCTCCGTGACCAGCCGTGAAACAGTGATTCTGTTCAAATTCCCTTTTAAATCTTAAATGATTCCCTTTGAGCTAAATTGACCTGTTTCCCTTACATGAATGGTGGAGAATGCAGGCAGTTTAATCTAAATTGTGAGCATAAACAAAGTTATTTAATCTTTGATTTTGCTAAAGGAATGAAAGACGAGAAGCTAGCGAGACGTGAGTGTGTTTGTGTGACCCGTGACGTAAGCAGCGCGCGCCCTCCCGCTTGAATGAAAGGAGCTAGAGGAGACTTTAACTCAAGTCCGTCTCTTCAATGTTAACAGCAGTAAGTGAACTTAAAAGTAAACATCTGAGATCGTACAATAAGGTAGAAATTGAGCGTGTTCCTCATTTGTGTAATGCCTTGTTTTATAGCTGATTTGATTTCACTGCGTGTTCCAGTGTCTCAAACGCTATCTCAGTCACTGTTTGCTGAACGGAGCTAAACTGTCAGTGTTTCAAAAGGGATATAAATCGGTGAATAAAGAATAGTTTTGAGCGTGTTCCTCAATCTATTTATCAAAGCCCCCGTATTCATATTTCATATAGTTTGATTGCCAGTGCGTGTTCCACTGCCGAATCAAATTTGATATTCGACTCCCCTACGTTAACGTTAAACATTAGAGAACAATGTTTGCCCATTTGTATCCGTTCACAAAGTGAATGCAATCTCGCGTAACACTGCTTGTGTCCGAGAGTAATTTGAATGGGAGTGTTTTAAAAGCTTGATCAAGTATATTTTAACTGTGTACCAACAGCGAAGGAAAACTTTTATGTTTGTGTCCAGAAAAACTGGCACGGAGATTCAAATTGCTGAGATTGATATAATAACTACAGCAGGAAGCTGCTATTTGAATTAAGATAAATTTAACTCTATACAAACTGAGAGTTTAAGTGCCACATCGCAAAACCAACTGAAAGGCGGTGTTGTTATTTGTACAGTGTTGAAATGAGCCGACATTTCATGTAACATGCTTAACTGTATTTGCAACAATGCAATGATTCATGTGCTAATCCACTAGAATGTGTTTTGGTTGCCATAGTGACGACCGTGACCCGGAAGCCTTAACGTACTTCCGGAGCAACTCTGAACTGTGCACGCGCAGCGCACAAACTCGGCGGTGTCGCTAAGCTAACGAAACCTTTGCATTTACATTGAAGTCTATACTAAAGCCACTAGCCTCAAAGGTTAGCCGTTAGCATTACCATCCAGTGGTAGAATAATGTGTGTTTGGGCAACGCTGACGTGATTTAACCATTTTAAACATCTTAACTAACACTTGTTAGTCTCTTTCTTTTTATCGCTCTCTTTTCTCACTAGACCACTTATTGTCATTTTACTAGAAAGGGAAATACTGACTCACAATTATTAATTGTCAAATTGAAATTTAATTGAAACATTAAATTTATTTGGAAGCATTTAAAATTTCCCTCTCAGATCATTTCATATGATCTTTTATTTCTAGTATTCTCTTTTGGGTCTAATTATTTTAGGAATGAATAAGCCTTGAACTTTGGAAGTTTAAGTAAACTTATTCTTCCTAATTTATATATTACCCATCTGAATATATGCTATTCAGACCTTTAATTATTTGAATGCGTTTTACCCCTCTTCCTATTTTGGTTATACACTTAAAGGGGGGGTGAAATGCTCGTTTTCACTCAATATCCTGTTAATCTTGAGTACCTATAGAGTAGTACTGCATCCTTCATAACTCCAAAAAGTCTTTAGTTTTATTATATTTATAAGAGAAAGATAGTCTGTACCGATTTTTCCCGGAAAAACACAAGCGCCTAGAGGCGTGACGTGTGGGCGGAGCTAAAGAATCACGAGCGCGAGTAGGCTTTTGAGTTGAGTGCATGTGGAAGCTGTGACACAGATCCAGAGGCTGAAATTTAACAAGAGCAGCATCAGCAAAGGCGGTATGCTATGTGGTATGTACTGAAACTGTACAGTATTGTTCAAAATAATAGCAGTACAATGTGACTAACCAGAATAATCAAGGTTTTTCGTATATTTTTTTATTGCTACGTGGCAAACAAGTTACCAGTAGGTTCAGTAGATTCTCAGAAAACAAATGAGACCCAGCATTCATGATATGCACGCTCTTAAGGCTGTGCAATTGGGCAATTAGTTGAATTAGTTGAAAGGGGTGTGTTAAAAAAAATAGCAGTGTGGCATTCAATCACTGAGGTCATCAATTTTGTGAAGAAACAGGTGTGAATCAGGTGGCCCCTATTTAAGGATGAAGCCAACACTTGTTGAACATGCATTTGAAAGCTGAGGAAAATGGGTCGTTCAAGACATTGTTCAGAAGAACAGCGTACTTTGATTAAAAAGTTGATTAGAGAGGGGAAAACCTATAAAGAGGTGCAAAAAATGATAGGCTGTTCAGCTAAAATGATCTCCAATGCCTTAAAATGGAGAGCAAAACCAGAGAGACGTGGAAGAAAACGGAAGACAACCATCAAAATGGATAGAAGAATAACCAGAATGGCAAAGGCTCAGCCAATGATCACCTCCAGGATGATCAAAGACAGTCTGGAGTTACCTGTAAGTACTGTGACAGTTAGAAGACGTCTGTGTGAAGCTAATCTATTTTCAAGAATCCCCCGCAAAGTCCCTCTGTTAAAAAAAAGGCATGTGCAGAAGAGGTTACAATTTGCCAAAGAACACATCAACTGGCCTAAAGAGAAATGGAGGAACATTTTGTGGACTGATGAGAGTAAAATTGTTCTTTTTGGGTCCAAGGGCCACAGGCAGTTTGTGAGACGACCCCCAAACTCTGAATTCAAGCCACAGTACACAGTGAAGACAGTGAAGCATGGAGGTGCAAGCATAATGATATGGGCATGTTTCTCCTACTATGGTGTTGGGCCTATTTATCGCATACCAGGGATCATGGATCAGTTTGCATATGTTAAAATACTTGAAGAGGTCATGTTGCCCTATGCTGAAGAGGACATGCCCTTGAAATGGTTGTTTCAACAAGACAATGACCCAAAACACACTAGTAAACGGGCAAAGTCTTGGTTCCAAACCAACAAAATTAATGTTATGGAGTGGCCAGCCCAATCTCCAGACCTTAATCCAATTGAGAACTTGTGGGGTAATATCAAAAATGCTGTTTCTGAAGCAAAACCAAGAAATGTGAATGAATTGTGGAATGTTGTTAAAGAATCATGGAGTGGAATAACAGCTGAGAGGTGCCACAAGTTGGTTGACTCCATGCCACACAGATGTCAAGCAGTTTTAAAAAACTGTGGTCGTACAACTAAATATTAGTTTAGTGATTCACAGGATTGCTAAATCCCAGAAAAAAAAAAATGTTTGTACAAAATAGTTTTGAGTTTGTACAGTCAAAGGTAGACACTGCTATTTTTTTGAACACACCCCTTTCAACTAATTGCCAATTGCACAGCCTTAAGAGCGTGCATATCATGAATGCTGGGTCTTGTTTGTTTTCTGACAATCTACTGAACCTACTGGTAACTTGTTTGCCACGTAGCAATAAAAAATATACTAAAAACCTTGATTATTCTGGTTAGTCACATTGTACTGCTATTATTTTGAACAATACTGTATATATTTGCTTAGCGGTTTTGGAAAATGACTAAGTTCCACTTTATGTCGTCTTTTTTTTTTTTTTTTTTAATCTGTACATGTGGAAAGTGCAGTTTGATGGCAGCATCGCATGTTGGTTACTTGATGTGCTTACGCGCCGATAGCTAAGTTAACAACACAGAGATATTTGAAGCAGTTTTACTCACCGCATGTGGTTCCAACACACAATCGTGACCCTTTTCCGTTGGGACTGCATTATCCTTAAGAAATAAACGATGTGCAATTCGAAATGCAGGGAACAAACAAAAACACTTGCACAACTCCGTTGATGCTCTGTAAAAATAAACTCCATCCACTGGTCCCTTAATGCTGTTTCTCTTTTGGTAATCTGTGCAGGGTTGTCTTGCCCTGGCAACCAAAAACACACTTCTTTTGTGACTTTTCGCGACGCTCTCGCTCTGATCAGGCTGTGCTCAGCCTCTCTCTGCTCTGCTATACGGGAGCGCGCGCGCACTTAGGACCCATATAAGGAAATTCCGCTAATCTAACGTAACACAGAGCCATACTCGAAAAAAACTTTCCGAAACTTGTGACAAACCGGAAGAGGTTTTTTTGGAACAAAAATACTCCTTCAAACGTACAACTTAATTTTTGAAACTTTGTCCATGTTTAGCATGGGAATCCAACTCTTTAATAGTGTAAAAAACTCAGTATGCATGAAATAGCATTTCAGCCCCCCTTTAACCACTATTGTTTTACGTATTGATTTCCTCTTTAATTTCATTTTTGCATATTTTGCCCATTTATTAATTTTTTTAATTTTCCTATTTCTTACCATTTCTTTTGTGTATCCTAGCCTGGGAACGACAAACCTGAGCCCCTAAAAGGAGACATTGTTATCCCTCACTACGAGTTCAAATAAATTAGAAAGACAACTCTCTTTCACTTAAAGTTTATTTTGTTTGATTAGTTGTGCAGCAACTAACACAATGCTCTCCTTGTAGTTGAGATAACCGCTACTGAGACTTACCATCTCCGTCCTCTCTCTCCTTTACTTTCCTCTTCTCTTTTTACATTTGTAGGACATGTAAGAACCATCAATCAATTCTAAGTAAATACACAATCGTGCCAAAGACGACGAATCATCCTTATGAATTTGATTGTAATCATCCTCTCATTTGTTCTTCCTAACCTCCCTACATTTGGAAACGCAATCCAAGTTTTAGCATCTCATCCAACGTTGAGATCAATTTAATAGAGATACGTGTTGAGCAACTGTCGCCTTCGCTGACTCCCTGGTGAGCGGTCCAACTGAAAGGTGTACGGTGTCAATCCTGTCAGACTAAGAAAAGAGATATCAGAATTATTATTGTATTCTTTTGTCCAAAGCAAGAAATATAATAATATTGTTTACGTTTTTGATAACATTTAATTGGAAAAAATAATTTTCCTCATTTGAAAAACAGAAATTTTGCTTGTCATTTGGATTTGTTTTTCACCTCTGTCTCTCTTTTCCTCTTCCTCATTAGAGTGACAAAGTCTTCGCATCTCTAGTCTACTTAGACACCCTGAGACCAACACAGTCATCACCACATTTCCCTAGTGGTTCACAATCACTGATACAACACTTAGTTGTCCCACCACACATAGGCTTTTACTCCACACAGATCTGTGTCAGTCTCTCTTCTCCCCAGCGTGCCAACATGCCGCAGACTGCAGACCCCATTGCCCATGGAGAAGATGTGAACATTTGGCTGAGAGGCATGACAGACAGCCTCACTCCAAAGACATTTGAACTGTTATTATTTTTAATAATAATCCTAATCCTGAGAAGATTCCTGACACAAGATTCAAGCCATAACAACAACCACGAGGAGCTAGTCAAGATCACAAGCTCACTAAGCTATGCCTTCACAACCCAGCTGAAACTGAGCGACAAGCACATCACCCACCTTCAAGAGGAGCTGACACGTGCTCAACGTCGCATAGACAAGCTGGAAGTGAAAGTTCAAAATCAACTCAAAGCACCCAGCAAGAGGGAGCAGGAAACAACGGAACAAGTTATGAAGCTCCAAGCAGCCCTGGCAGCAGCTCAGCTCGACCAGCAACATGCAACGGCTGCTCAGAAAGACCTGGTAAACAGACTCCAGTATGCCGAACAGCTACTAGAGAAAGCCAAGCTAGACATCAGAAACAAGAACTCTGAAATCAGTGCTTTGAAAGACCACCTTGAAAGGTACAGAACTGAAATGGACAATCTGACCCAACAACTAGACGATACCAACGATGAGCTCTACATGGTCAGAAAAGAACTCCAATATGCTTACAAGCACAAACAAGAGCCAAGGAAAGAGAAACCTCTCTTAGCCTCATCACTGCTGAGCAGAGCAGAGTCCCACGTCCAAGAACTGGCATATGACGAAAGGAGCGAAGGGCCACAACCCAAAACCTCACCTGCCTTCGCCACCCAACCCTTTCCTGCCAACGAAAGAAAACCTCCCGTCCAAGGCCTTGAAGCTGCACATGGGATGACAATCAAAGACCTCAACAAGCTGTCTGAAAACATCAGCAGGTTCAACCCGGACTCCACAGAGAGCCCCGACATCCAAGCTTACCTGCGAGATAACGAATTTCAACTGGAAGTGAGACCTCATGTGACTGACAGAGACTGGTTATACCTCCTTAGAGCCACGTCCAGCTCCGAGGTACGAAACTTTCTAGATCGACAGCCCAGTCAAACAAAGTCAAACTACCAGCGACTTCGTGAGGTCCTGATTAAAGAGTTTACAGACCCAGAGTCTGAACATGGACTGTTAACTGCCTTGGAAACCAAACAAGGTCGTCAAGAGACTCCACAAACTTATTACAACCGACTCCGACAAGCCTACTTTGGTGCACACAACAGCCCTGACCTTGAAGAGGATGTGAACTTCAAAACCCTCTTCCTAAAAAATCTGCACCCCGGAGGCAGTCACCATCTAGGTGTCATGGCCTGTCCGAACTCCATGACCATCCAACAGTTGCGTGACCTAACACAGAAGGCCTATAACAAGCAGAAGTTGGCCTCAAAGAGAGGTAACAAAACCTCTCCACTCTTGAACTCTGTCAACAAAGACTCAAGCCTTGCACTGGACAACACCCAGTGGCATCACAACACCAGAGTCTTCCATCAAGAGCACAGAGAACGTGACGCCCATATCCACGACCGCTTTCAGCCCAACTGCTGGAAAAATCCATGGGACCAGCCACGCTTCTCAAGAAACCAAAAGGATAACATCTGGAAACCTAACCAGATATCCAAAGGTAATCACCTGACTCATCCAAGAGCAACTTGTGTGGGTAAGCGACAACAAAACCCACCTCAGCACCACTCAGACATGCACAGTGCTGAGTATGCACAAGAACATAACCGCTTACCATTAGAAGACACGGAACAAGTCATGGAACAACTAAGAGAGTTCCTTCAAGACAATTTACATGCAGTGACCACAAATTTGAGTCATGCTTGCTGTGACCAGCGACAGAACGGAAAGCCGGTGATCACCTGGTGCAACACATCAGAGATGACAAGCACCTGTTCAACAACGACCCAGAATGAACAAGTCTTTCACGGCCAACTGTTGGTGAAAAATCTGAGGTACTAAAGGACATCACCTCAGACACCTAACAAAGTCACTAACAAACTGTCAAATTAACTCCAACTCCAAGTACCAAACTCCCTGGCTGTGCAACAGCAACCACCAGAGCACAGAAGGTCAGAAAGTCTGCTACAGCCAGAAGGCATCACAAGAAGAATGCAACATAGGAGACAAAGTTTTGCAACTCAGCTTCACACAGCCATGCCAAACTGCCTCCGACTGTCTGCTAAAGAACTTCCTGCCTTGCTGGACTGACCCTCATTAGACCATGGACACGCCCTCATCCAAGCCAAGGATGCTGAGAGCCAGTCTTCAGTGACATGATAGAAAAGGGGGAGACAACACAGACTTGAACAGATCTGACCACACATGCACTACACCAGTAACACACAACATTACCTACACCCAGAGGTAAACACATCTACTGATAACACAGTCAACAAACATATTCTTCCCACAGGTAGAATATCCAACTTTTAGCGTAGCAAAGTTACACATACCCACCATGAAGAAACGTGCAGCCATCCTCACAATAGGTAGAACACCTGACACTAAGTTAAGGTTCACGACACACTAGCTGCACCTGACATCCTAGCTCAATAGTAGTCGTAACACATGCTAGGAAAACCCACAGCAGCCCTGTTTTGTTTTGTTCTTCTTTTACCTATCCTTCTCCTTCCCCTCTTTCCTGAGTAGGTGAAATGCCTAGACACCCTGCGAGGGTCGAAGGTCTGATATTAGGATTGACTCGCAACACCTAATATCCGCCAGCCACTCTAAACTGAATGGAAGCCAGAGAGCTCCATGCATGATAGGTCAATTCATTGAATTGAAAATTAAATTACTAGAAAACTAACGGTAAATGTGTAAAGTAAGACAACCTAGAAGAACCAAACAAAGTTAACCACAAATTTGATTGATGAATCAAAATAAAACAACAATTTCCAAAACGATCTAAACTATCCTCAATGTGCTAAACTACATTGACTAATTGAACTTAACCACGTGTACCTAAATAACCTGATGCCTGCACCAGTACAGTAACTGTCATGGAGGTGTTGTCTTGCTGTTTGCTGTGTTTGTCTGCTTCTTCTGCCTTTGTTTCTCCAGCGATCGACGATGTCTTCACCTAAACACCTCGCCGATCGAAAGGGGGATATATGTAGCAGAAATGAGTCAAACCAGACAAATTAAATAGTCTATCAGAGCTGTGTGCATTGAAACGAGAGCCGAACTCCTCAGGAAGTCATAAATCAGTTCTAGTGCCACAAGAACCAAGCAAGATAACCAACCAACCAACTTGTTCACACAACAGCTTTCAACATTAACACCAATAGAACAATTATTGACAATTTTAATTCGAAGAATAGATTGTCAAATTTATTGTTCGTGATTGAAATGCAACGCTGGACATCACATGTAAACCCAGGAGATCAAGTTAAATACTTGCATTGACTTCCCCCGAGCCAGCAGAACCAGACTGAAATTCCCAAGGGGGAAGGGCTTTAAACCTTTGTCTTCACAGAAAAGTCCCTTTGCCAGAGAATGGCAAAGAAACTGCTTTTTGTACATTATATATGGACCAGAATGAACTCAAAAAGACTTATAAATGAATCGTTCCATTGATTAACTCCATATTCATTTATGTGTAACCCACACCTTTGACTATCATGTATAATCACTTATTGTGTATGTCTTTTGATAACTATAGGATACATAGTCATGTCTAGTATTGATATAATCGAATTTTCTTGCTTGATATTGTCCTGACAATCATTTATTTGTAAAATATATCATAATCATGTTATAGGAATCATGTCCAAAATTAGACCCTGTGAGGCAAGAACCACATGCTTGGTAAGATAAACAAATGATTTATGATACCCCAGACCCAAGACCATATCTGACTGGTCAAGGCAACATTTGAGGGGTGGCCAACAAGGAAGTTTAAATACTTTGGACACCATGAAATTTTGCTTTTAGTCTGCTTTTAGTCCCTAGCTGCTGCTATTAGCCATGTCGGCTTTTAGTTCTAGCATTGCTTGTGCTATCAGTCATGCCTTGCTTTTAGTCTGCTTTTAGTCCCTTGCTGCTGCTATTAGCCATGTCTGTTTCTAGTCTCTAGCTATGCTTCTGCTAGCTTGTAGCTTCTAGCCATGCGGTTTAGTCATCACTGTTTGAGCGCGGTTCCTGCGTGCTTCGGCCTGCCTGCTGCTACTATGCCACGATGAGAAGGAACACAACCTAGTCTCGTCAAACTTTATTTCTTTTCTTTTCCGTTTGAGAGTTTCATGTTCTGAGTTAAGTTTTGTAATGTCGACCTCGTCTGCGCGTTTGAACTCCAACCAGCCACACAACTCCAGCTTCAGCCAACGCCCAAGCACGGGCTCCCCAAGACGTCACTTCAGCCAACTGAACTTCCAGCCAATCAGCGACACCGGGATACCCCTTTCAACTGGAGTCCCTTTCACTGCAAACGAAGGCAACGTATTCCCAGATATTTGTTGTGCTGGTGTATCTAATATAATTTTAACCCCATTGAGGAACTCAATGCGAGCGCTAATTACGTGATTGATGGTTGTTCATGTCTATGCAATTTAACGTATTGCTGTAAACTTGGAATTCCATATTTCCATTCTCTTAAACTCATCTTTCCCTAACTTTCGACCTTCCTGCAACTTGTGTGAATGTGTGTGTGCGTGCGTTTATGTGTTAGATTAGTTTATATGTCTTAGATTTATCTAATAAAGCCTTATTCATATTGAAAAGAGAAGTATCTTGTGTTTTGTGCTTACAAGTTAATGTCTTAAACTGCAGATCTTGTTACTGTGCTAATTAATAGTGTTTTCACTATAGTTTGGATATTAGTATCCAGCGCAGATTTGATGTTAAACGGCTAGTTCACTGAATCGCAGGGCGTCTCCGTGACCAGCCGTGAAACAGTGATTCTGTTCAAATTCCCTTTTAAATCTTAAATGATTCCCTTTGAGCTAAATTGACCTGTTTCCCTTACAACGCACTGTTCTTCTTTTATGTACTGCAGGCTAATATGCGTGCCAACTCGTTTCATTCATTCCATAATATATATTATAAATATGCTTAACTGGCTGAAATCAGAGAAACTGTCAAGTTGGACATCTTATGATAAAGTTGTTAGTCAGGAGGAGAGGGGCAAAGAGAGAGTGAGGATTTGGAGGCAACAGAGACGAAGACAATAGAGAAAGAAATTGGGCAATTAAAAAATCTTGAGGAAATCTCTCTCTCGCTGCAGGCTGAGCGACTTTTGCGCTGCACTCGAAAAGTTCCAGATGCATCCTCTTTCATTTTATTTTATGTTTGAGCCTATGCTCTTTGCAAATTAATTATGTTGTGGATCGTGTTTAGGTTATTTATTGTCGCACAAAGTTTCAGATAGATCCTCGTTTTTATTTATTTTAAATATTTCGGAGCTTATTCTGTTTAATGATGTGGATCGTTTGTAACTTCATTGCAATTTAATTCAACGTACTGTCGTTCTAATTTGCATAACCATTATGTTATAGTGCAGCGGTTCCCAAAATTTGTTTTACTTAAGAAATATAAGGAAGTCGTGGCCTAATGGTTAGAGGGTTGGACTCCCAATCGAAGGGTTGTGAGTTCTAGTCTCGGGCCGGACGGAATTGTGGGTGGGGGGAGTGCATGTACAGTTCTCTCTCCACCTTCAATACCACGACTTAGGTGCCCTTGAGCAAGGCATCGAACCCCCAACTGCTCCCCGGGCGCCGCAGCATAATTGGCTGCCCACTGCTCCGGGTGTGTGTGTGTGTTCACTGCTCTGTGTGTGTGCATTTCGGATGGGTTAAATGCAGAGCACAAATTCTGAGTATGGGTCACCATACTTGGCTGAATGTCACTTCACTAATTAACTAATTAGTCATAGCTGGGGGCATATGGCCGGCGTGGGGGAAAACACTGCGAGCATCGTGTGTATCTGAATGGCAAAATGCACATATTGACCACTCATTCCCAGAGACACAGTAGTACAACTCTATTAACTATTAACTCTATTAATATTCATATACACTAGTCCATATCGATATTTGATTCATTTTACAGCCCTAATATAGATGTATTCATTCAAAAATAGCCAAATCCCGTGACGTTCTGCTTTATACAACAAGTTCTATTTTTGACTGGATTACGCGATTCAATCGTTTCGCAAACACAGACGGGGTGAATTTATGAATGAAAGTGTAAAAGGTCTGACACAAAACTAAGTTGTTACGTGTCCACATGCTTTTTCAAGTGGGTTTATGTTCGACACTAGGCTAACGTTACATAGTTTTGCTTAAGGTAGAAAGATAAGGCTAATTATATATGCATTCCACTTTCTGAAACAACCTTACACAGTTTTGATAGCGTTAATAATGAACATGATGTTAATATAGCCTGCCTGTGATGAAATGCTGACTGCACACACACACATGCTTAGTCTTGGGATTCCACAACTTCCCTTGATCATCCTCACAATTTATTGCTTGTAGCCATTTTGTAATCCTTTCCGGCTCTGTATGTTTATTAGGAATGTTGTAGAACTTAAATTCATAATTTGTTAGTTTATTGGAGGTACAGAAAACGACACAGCAACTCTTCGGCGTGATTGTCCCGTTTATTTCAATTGTCGCCAAGGCAATGTTTTCCCCCACGGGCTAAATTCACATCATGTGACGGGGCGTTCCCAGACCAACCGTCTGTATCTATAGCCTAATGTTTTTTTATGTTAAATTATTTTGTTTCTCATATATTATTTTCAGACATGATCAGACCTAGTCACATTACATTACTCATTTAACGAACACATACAAGCGCCCACTTTGACAGAATTCAATCAACAGCCATTAGTTTGGTAAAATTGAGCATCATAATGGACAAATTTGTTTTTAAGGGAGAAAAAAAAGAAATGTGAAAAATGCCAGCGAATAAACACCTAGAAAAAATAATAGTCGCAGTATCAGTAGTGAAGGAGACTGCTGGATATTCGGTTTGCCCCGCATTTTACTTGAAGTTCAGGCAAATGGGAACACCATATATTACATAGCAATCATCCTTAATTGAAGAAATGTGGCAAAACATCTCTGGAGAGAACATTATATTATTAATCCAATCCAAACCAATCCGCTTTATTTATATAGCACAGTTTAAATAACACAAGGTTTCCAAAGTGCTGTACACCACAACAATAAAAAAAAACACAATAGGATAAAAAAGATAAACACAAAAAAATAAGAGTCATAGAATAAGATCAAAACAACATGAAATTATAGAAATAAAATCAAATAAGATAAATAAATAAAATGCACTGCACACACAACACATTTAAATCACATTAATCACGATTACCTGGTATTAAAAGCCAGAGTAAAGAGATGAGTTTTGAGCAGTGATTTAAAATGAGACAGTGAGGAGACTTGTCTGATGTGTAATGGCAATACATTCCATAGTTTTGGAGCTGCAACAGCAAAAGCTCTTACTCCTCTGAGTTTTAGCCTAGTTCTAGGCACTGTCAGGAGCAGCTGGTCAGCTGACCTGAGATAGCGGCTGGGAATGTAGGGGTGCAGAAACTCGGCGAGATACAGTGGGGCAAGGCCATTCAAGGCTTTAAAAGCAAATAAGAGTAGTTTAAATTGAATCCTAAAATGCACAGGCAGCCAGTGGAGTGAAGCTAAAATAGGTGAAATGTGCTCATACTTTCTTGTGCCAGTTAAAAGACGAGCAGCAGCATTTTGAACCAGTTGCAGACGGGCAATGGAGGACCCATTAACCCCCAAATAAAGTGCATTGCAGTAGTCCAGCCGAGTGGTCACAAAGGCGTGAATTACTGTCTCAAAATGCTGTTTCTGGAGGACTGGTTTAATTTTTGCCAGCTGCCTTAACTGGAAAAAACTGGACTTCACTACGGCTTTAATCTGGTTTTCAAACGTAAGGTCAGTGTCCACCTTTACCCCAAAATTAGTAATAATTTGCTTGTGATACTGTGCTAAGGAACGCAGATCAACCAACGGGGTCACAGAAGTGCCACTACCACTAAAGACCATTACTTCTGTCTTTTTTTCATTAAAATTAAAAAAATTAAGAGACATCCAGGCCTTAATGTCATGTAAACACGCTAGCAGAGGCTTAACACAGTAGGAGTCTGACTTTCTAAGAGGAACATAGATCTGACTGTCATCTGCATAGCAATGAAAATAAATACCATGCTTCCTGAGAATTGAAGTCGGTGGTGCATTCAGAGCAGAATTAATAACCTTAAACAAAACACGAGGCTTGCAGGAGTTCAACAGGACAATATCAGAAAAATATTGACTTTTAGCCTCTCTCACAGTGGATTGGTAATGGCGCCAGCAATCCTTCAATATTTGAAAAGACACTTGTAATTTGTCCTTTTTCCATTTTCTCTCAGCTCTTCGACACTGCTGTCTGGAAGCACGGGTGGATTCATTCAGCCAGGGCTCAGACTTAGTTTTAATCCGTCTGATTTTTAATGGAGCCGCTATGTCAATGGCAGTTTGACAGGTGTCGAGAAACCAAGAGCTCAAAGACTCCTTATCATTATACACACTTTCAGCCATGATGCAGTTTTGACTGAAAGCAGTAGAGAAGTAAGCAGCAGTGGAGGCAAGTGCGAGCAGCAGCACGAGGTTTAACTGTTTGACAGCAAACAGTAGCTTCAAACAATACCGGCATGTGATCAGAGAAAAAAGCATCACAGATCTCCAGATTAAAAACAGGCAAACCATAAGATAAAACAAGATCAAGTGTGTGACCACGTTCATGTGTTGGCCCAGTTACAGATTGGACGAGATTAAAAGAGTCAATGATATTTAGAAAGTCTTTCGCTAATGGATTCTCAGGGCAGCATACAAGAATATTACAGTCACCGAAAATAAGGACCCGGTCATATTTAGGCATAATATCCGCCAAAAACACAGAGAAGTCCGTTAAAAAGTCTTTGTTAAATTTGGGAGGACGATAAACCACCGCACACAACACCGTGTGCGACTGACCCAGCTCAAACAGACTCAGTTCAAAGCTGGTGGGAGATGACAGCGATATCTGCTTGCATTTAAAGTCACTCTTAAAAACAGTAGCAATTCCTCCTCCTCGGCCAGATGTCCGGGGAGAATTAAAATAGCAACACCCGTCAGGTAAAAGTTCTGTAAAGACACTGAACTCACCAGAACTCAGCCAAGTCTCGGAGATAAAGAGAAAATCCAGTTCCCGTGATATGAAGAAATCCAAGTGACCTGGCGTTAACCAGGGCCATTCTAGCCGGAGCTGACGGGTCAGGACGAACAGCTGAAGAGGAAGCATGACACATAGGCCGCAGATACTCCAGATTCACTCCGCGCCAGCGGAGACAGGGAGAGCAGGGGCCGCGGGGTTGGAAGGCCACATCGGAACCCGCCACCGTAACCAGACAGGAGGCAACAGGGTCCAGAGAACGTTGAGCAACACACAAGCGAGGACCAGCTCCATATCCACCTCGATCGGGACATACAAACACCGCCCTCAGCCTCACGAGACAACCGCTACGCTTCCCCCGGCGTCGGTATCTTTTCCGTCGAGACGGTAGAGCAGGAGTGCGGCGGAGGTATGATGGAATATCCGAGAGGAAGGGAGGCTCAGTCCCCCCACCGTAATAATCCCATTTGTGCAGATTTCCAGCCGTTATTCTCAGATCTAGCAGCGTTTCATACAGCGACAGGGTGTTGACAGAATGTACAAGTGTTAGAAACAACAGAAACACATACAACAGATGGAATGGCTGAAGGCATGCCTGACACACTGGCGCCATCTTGCCCTGTCCACTGACAATTGTAATGTCCATGTAAGGTATTAAATTCGAATGTGCTTTCCATATTTGGACCAACATAGGCTACATTTGTGAATGCACATTTTCTGCAATGTCGCGTCAAGTCATGCTCCCGTGCGCGTCTTACAGACTACATCTTAAGCCATATGTTAAACTTTCCGCGTCCGTGGGGAGACCTTTATGGACCGCTAGGTAGGCGTGACGTAATCATCGTCATGGGAGAGTGTGTGCTGAGGCTCTGAGAGGACAAACGTGTACCTCCCATTTTTTTATGACCGCGCGGACAGGTGCGTGTGGCCAGTAGGCTTCAAAAGCTCAATTGTACATGTGGATGCAGTGTGAAGAAGCCCATTGCTACTCGAACCTGTGCAATCCGCTTGCACTTGGACTTGGACCATACTGCAGCCCAGTGGAAAAAAAGGTTGAGAACCACTATAACATATATAGTTACAAATTAAACAACGTTTCTAAATATCTGATGTTGTTTATCTTGATCGAACTACATTGCTTCAACGTAGTGGTTAACAGTGAGTAGGCTACATGTTTTAAAATGTATTAATGTAAGAAAGTACACACTGACCTAACAAATATCAATTTATAAAACAAGATTATTTAGAATTATAATTTCACAACTCTCAAAATGTTACTTTTGTCTTTACAGGTCTTTCTTTGTACTATCCTGATTGCAGTTCAATTTATAATTACTCTAACTGTCCTGTAACAACTGTATTTTTTTCTAACTAGTTTTCTAACTAGAAAAACTGTCTTGATTGAATGTGTAAACGATAAAATGTGTAAACTCAGACTTTTATGAAATAAACTAAACTCTTACCCGTGCTTCCCGTTCTTCATTCGCCATGCTGGATTACTGATGTAAAGGCTTAGTTTCCATTCTAATTAATCCATATTGCGCAAAAGGTGCGCAGAATCGTGCTCCTTGAATGCACTCAGTGGCTTATGATATGATTGGTTGAATGGTAAGCTCGCATCTGATTCGCTAAAGAGTACGACACACCCACGTGGGAAGAGAGCTCTGCCAGGAATGTCTCAAAAACACACACACACAAATCTGAGTGGATCTGTAGTAAATGACGATTTGTACATTCAGAAACTCATACATTCACAAGGTTTTTGTGCACAGTTGTATATCTACAAATTGTTTTTTTGCATTTGTGAAACGTATTTTATAAATATATAATTTTATTTTGCGCATGTGAATTGCTTTTTGTGAATATATTTTTTTTTTCACTCACATGAATTTTTGTGTGTACGTGAATTAGGTTTCATGCATGTGAAATTGTCTAAGCATGTGTGAATTGTGTTTTTTGCGTGAATTATATTTGAGACTAAACTGCTTCTATACAACCCGACCCACGGGTTATGAGACGACCCGCGCATCACTAGTGTGCGTGTTTGTATATATATAACTATAAATATACAAAATAAATACATGTGTTTTCAGCCAAAGAGGATCATAGTTTCATGCCAAAGAGGATCTCTTAAACCAGAGACAGTAGACAGACTTGTGTTCTTAGCTAAACACACACACACACACACACACACATATATATATATATATATATATATATATATATACACATACATACACATATACACATACAGTGGGTACGTAAAGTATTCAGACCCCTTAAATATTTCACTCTGTTAAATTGCAGCCATTTGCTAAAATCATTTAAGTTAAAAACATTTTTCCCTCAATGTACACACAGCACCCCATATTGACAGAAAAACACATAATTGTTGGCATTTTTGCAGATTAAAAAAGAAAAACTGAAATATCACATGGTCCTTAGTATTCAGACCCTTTGCTGTGACAGGTGTTGTTCATTTCTTCTGATCATCCTTGAGGTGTAGAACCACCTTCATCTGAGTCCAGCTGTGTTTGATTATACTGATTGGACTTGATTAGGAAAGCCACACACCTGTCTATATAAGACCTTACAGCTCACAGTGCATGTCAAAACAAATGAGAATCATGAGGTCAAAGGAACTGTCTGAAGAGCCCAGTGACAGAATTGTGGCAAAGTACAGATCTGGCCAAGGTTCCAAAAAAAAATTCTGCTACACTTAAGGTTCCTAAAAGCACAGTAGCCTCCATAATCCTAAAATGGAAGACAATTGGGACGACTATAAACCTTCCTTGGGCTGGCTGCCTGGCCAAACTGAGCTATCGGGGGAGAAGAGCCTTGGTGAGAGAGGTAAAGAAGAACCCAAAGATCACTGTGGCTGAGCTCCAGAGATGTAGTCGAGAGATGGGAGAAAGTTGTAGAAAGTCAACCATCACTGCAGCCCTCCACCAGTCGGGGCTTTATGGCAGAGTGGCCCGACGGAAGCCTCTCCTCAATGCAAGACACATGAAAGCCCGCATGGCATTTGCTAAAAAACACCTGAACGACTCTGGTCTGATGAGACCAAGATATAACTTTTTGGCCTTAATTCTAAGCGGTATGTGTAGAGAAAACCAGGCACTGCTCATCACCTGTCTAATACAGTCCCAACAGTGAAGCGTGGTGGCAGCATCATGCTGTGGGGGTGTTTTTCAGCTGCAGGGACAGGACGACTGGTTGCAATCGAGGGAAAGATGAATGCGGCCAAGTACAGGGATATCCTGGACGAAAACCTTCTCCAGTGTGCTCAGGACCTCAGACTGGGCCAAAGGTTCACCTTCCAAAAAGACAATGACCCCAAGCACACAGCTAAAATAAAGGAGTGGCTTCACAACAACTCCGTGACTGTTTTTGAATGGCCCAGCCAGAGCCCAGACTTAAACCTAATTGAGCATCTCTGGAGAGACCTGAAAATGGCTGTCCACCAACTTTTATCATCCAACCTGACAGAACTGGAGAGGATCTGCAAGGAGAAATGGCAGAGGATCCCCAAATCCAGGTGTGAAAAACTTGTTGCATCTTTTCCCAAATGACTCATCACTGTATTAGATCAAAAGGGTGCTTCTACTAAACACCGAGCAAAGGCTCTCAATACTTAGGACCATGTGATATTTCAGTTTTTCTTTTTTAATAAATGTGCAAAAAAAATAATTCTGAGTTTTCTGTCAATATGGGGTGCTGTGTGTACATTGATGGGTAAAACAAATGAACTTAAATTACTTTAGCAAATGGCTGCAATATGAAAGTGAAAGTGACGTGACATTCAGCCAAGTATGGTGACCCATACTCAGAATTTGTGCTCTGCATTTAACCTATCCGAGGTGCACACACACAGAGCAGTGAACACACACACACACTGTGAACACACACCCGGAGCAGTGGGCAGCCATTTATGCTGCGGCGCCCGGGGAGCAGTTGGGGGTTCGATGCCTTGCTCAAGGGCACCTAAGTCGTGGTATTGAAGGTGGAGAGAGAACTGTACATGCACTGCCCCCACCCACAATTCCTGCCAGCCCGGGACTCGAACTCACAACCTTTCGATTGGGAGTCTGACTCTCTAACCATTAGGCCACGACTTCCCTTGAAAAGAGTGAAACATTTAAGGGGGTCTGAATACTTTCCGTACCCACTGTATGCATGTGTGTGTGTGTGTGTGTGTATATACACACACACACACACACACACACACGTTTGTTTTTGTGAAAAGTTGGGACATCCCAAAGGCGTAATGGTTTTTATACTGTACAAACTGTATATTCTATCGCCCTACACAGGAAACTTTGTGCATTTGTAAATGTCAAAAAAAAAAAAAAAAAACTAATTCTGTATGTTTTATAAGTGTTTTGAAAAATGGGGACATGGGTTATGTCCTCAAAAGTCACCCTCTCCTTGTAATACCCGTGTCATACCCATGTCATTATACAAAGTTGTGTCCTGATGTGTCACAAAAACACGCCCACACACACACACACAGTGTATGTATATATATAAGATAGAATAAATATGAACTGGCCTTAATCTGTTAACTGTCACCCGTCCGCTCTGTGGGACGCCTACATTTACTTCACTATATTACAATTAAATCTAATCTAATCTTGACAAACTATATATCGTTGGAAAGGTCTAAGACTCCCAAATATATATTTGGAAGGAAAAGTATTATGTAGGAAAAGTAATAGATTAATTTATGACAAGAGTGCACCCTCAAAAATCTACATTATAACAGGAATTTAAATAAACAAGACTTCTTTGTTGCCTTTTTCTCTATCACATTTTTAGAAATCATGAGAAATTATATATCAACTGAAAACTTAAAATCTCAAAATTCATCCTTTAACCTGATACCTGTCACTCACGTTTTTGAAGATAGACTTGAATGTGCATGATACAAACCTAAATTTTTATATTTCATGGCTGAAAACATTTTGTAACATGATTTTGATGTACCATTTACATGGTAATGCAATGTCTGATTTTAAAATGGGTTTTAAAGGATGAATTTTGAGATTTTATGTTTTCAAGTGATATATAACTTCTGATGATTTCTAAAATGTGACAGAAAAAGGCAACGAGGAAGTCTTTTTTTTAAACAAAGGTCAAAACTCCTTTTGTAATGTAGATTTCTGAGGGTGCACTCTTGTCAGAAATTGATCTATTACTTTTCCTACATAATTTTTAACAAAAAATATTGGTATAATATATATTTGGAAGTCTTAGACCTTTCCAACGATATATAGTTTGTCAAGATTAGATTAAATTTGATTGTAATATAATATAGTCAACGTAGGCGTCCCGTATACAGGACGGGGTGACATTTAACAGGTTAAAACTCATTTTAAAATCAGACATTGCATTACCATGTAAATGGTACATCAATAAAATGTTTTCATTCATGAATAATAAAAAATAATAACTGCATAGTTCTACAGTCCAAACACCACTATCAACACATTCAGCATCAGCATTCAGTATTTTAGTTTTTAAACAAGGTCTTTACCAGTGAGATTGAATTAAAGTATGCTATATCAATATTATTCCAAAATGTTAAAATCTAATAATGTCGGTGCGAATAAAACAAAGATGCAAAGTGTTTCATTCATCAAAAAAAAAAAAAAAAAAAATGAAGGTAAATCTATATTTTTTTACTTGAGCCAATAAAAAAAAAAGTTTTGTCACGGTTTAGTACATTTCGTTTCTCATCCAACATGTGAGAAGTTGATCTGAACAACCCTTCACTGTCTCCGCGTGTGCAGGGCGCGAACAGGTACAGATAAGCCCGCGCAGCTTCAGTGACCGATGGAAAGGGACTCTAATTTTGATCAGTCGCAAGTTCACTTCCTGCTATCTGTGCCTCAGACGTGTAGCTCTGCACTTCTAGTGCTGACCGGCTGCCCCACTCCTGCACACAGATTTTGAAATACTTCCACACAAATGACATGATGGCGAATGATTACAATGTAGTCTGTGCACGTGGGGGCACTTCCGCAAAAATCGGCCGAAAAAGACCAAAAACCGTCCGATTGCGAATTTTAAGCAAAAACCACCCGGTTCCAATTTATGGCCGGTCAACCGGTGCATCCCTAGTAACTAGGATTTACACAAGCTCCAGTCTGGATCCAGAACACCTGAGAAGAGATGATGCTGACCCCTCAAAGGACCCCAGATGATGCTTACCGTGAATCAACAAACAGAACTAACAAATATTGCTACAAGTATGACTGCATCCTATAATAATTGCTGTTAATAATGTTCATCGTCTGGCTGACTATATCTTTTATGCATTTTTCTGAAAAATCCTGTTATGCGCTCAAACTGACAGTCACCACTTATAAGCTACTACTAAATATTGTAGAAACTTGATTTTCTATAAAGTTGCTTTGTAATGATTTGTATTGTAAAAAGTATGTATATGTGTGTGTGTGTGTGTATATATATATATATATATATATATATAAATATATACATACATACAAACATATACATCAGTGATGCGCGGGTCAATGTATAAACAACCTGCACCCGACCGATGCTTTCAACTAACCCGCCCGCAACTCGGACCGCAAAAAAAGAAAAAGAAAATATTGTACCCGACCCGCTTCCTGACCCGCATTTATCAAAAGTAGCAAATGCGTTGCCCCTTTATATTAATTTAATTACTTAAATAGACAAAGCATAATAATCGTTATGACCGCACACATAAGGCTTGCCACAAAGAACCGGTTAAAGTAATGATTATGAATGGGTTTAAATTAACAAGGACTCATTTAATTCTTTAGTAATAAACTGGTGTTTTCTGTGTCGCTGCTAAGATGAAGTTGACGATGCGGACTCGCCATGAACACCAGAGAGAAATGCACATTTCATATGGATTACATATTCACAAAGTAGCCTATTTATTTTGTTTTGAATATGCTCGTTTAAAAGTATTTCAAGCTTTCTGTAATATATTGCCTATATTTATTTTTAAACCCACCGACTAAAAGATTAAGACACTACCTGACCCAAAATATCACCCAAAGTTTCTATAGCTTTTTTCTTGGCCATTTCAGTATCTGGAAAAATTACTGGGGCTAACTTGTTACTGCAGTCGAGCGGTATGAATGAGTGTGATGTACGGCATGATAAATGATCGTCGAACTTTGTCAGCCTGTGGGTCATTTGGTTTATTGAAAAACGATTGCACTGATTTGCATGTTTCTTCATGATGCGCTTTTTTTTTTTTGTGGTACTCACAAGCACCATGTCACTCACGTCGTGTTCTCCACCATGTCCCACTGAAAAACTGCTTTTGCATAAAATGCAAAAATCTCTCTGCTTTGCCATCTACAGGTCTTAACCAAGAGTATGTTGCGGCCCATTTGCTATTAAAAGTGCATCTTCTCTTTTTCGTGGTCACACCGGCCATGGCTGCTTAACCTGACCGAACAGCACGTGCGCTCTTCAATTTGAGATTGTTGAGGAGGCGTTCGTGCACCAGTCAACAGTTTGATTGACGTACTACTCAGCCTATCGACTAACGCTTTTATTGCTCTCCTCTGAACTATTGGACCTAGTTAACAGTACGCCTATGGACGTATCCGTGTATTTATTAGGCAGAGTACAATGAAAAAGCGGGACAGATGCTCAATTTGAATGACAAAGGGTAAAATTGCTGTACAGTAAAACAAAGCGGACAGGTGTTCACTCTATTTGCACCACTTATTCAGCCAATAAAGTGTAGGCCTATGTATTTCTCAATTGTGTCTAGTACTATATAAATTACAAAGGTATGTCAAACGACCGCGACCCAAATATCATTTAAAAATTTTTTGGATGACTCGTAACCGCGGGTAACCCGCTCATTTCGGATCAACCCGCGCATCACTGATAGATATATATATATATATATATATATATATATATATATATATATATATATATATATATATATATATATATATATATATATATATATGTATATAGTGGCGGGGTGAAGAAGGACACGTCAAGTAAGTACAGGTGAGTTCCCCGAAGGGTGGATTTTATTAGTAAATAGGGTGGCAGAAGGCGGTGAGGTGGGGTGGTCCGGTGCGGGGTGCTCGGCTTCCTCTGTGGTTTGTGGCGGTGTGGGTCCGTTGTGCTCTCCCGTGTGTGGTGGGGCTGGCAGTCACACACTGCTCTCTGAAAGCAAGACAGACAGTGGGATTAGCTGGCTCTCCTGGAGACATCTCTCACCTCAGTGTTCGTTTGCGGTGCTTAAATAGGCAGCTCTTGATGATCCGCAGGTGTGACCGCTCAGCCCGTGACAAGCAGGAGCAGGTGTGACTGCTCGGTTTCCAGGGCGACGCTGATGAGAGCTCGAGACACGTGCATCGTCCTAGTCCTGTGGAGAAGCGGGGAAACTGGGGGAGGGTGGGGAGTGGACCCTGACAGACCTGCGAAAGCTGGCCAAATCCGAGAGAGTTCATCGGCGTTGGCCGTCCCCGCTCAATGTTGCACGGTGAAGTTGAAGTCCTGGAGCACCAGGAACCACCGCGTCCGGTGCTCCGTGGAGGCCGAAGGGAAGGGCCCGGTATTGCCAGTGTCCATTTGGGGTCGAGAAGGCCGTCTTTGGCTTGGCCTGTTCCGAGAGGGGGACTTGCCAGTCTCTCTTCGTGAGGTCGAGGGTTGATATAAACTGGGCCCTTCCCAGACGATCCAACAGCTCATCGACGCGGGGCATGGGGTAGCAGTCGAACTCGGAGACTTCGTTGAGGCGGTGAAAGTCATTACAGAAGTGGAGGGTGCCGTCGGGCTTCGGAACCATGACGATGGGGATGGACCATGGACTGTGAGATGGTTCAATTACCCCTAACCTCAGCATCTCCTGTACTTCCTCTTCGATGGTGTGTCTCCGAGCCTCCGGGACATGGTAGGGCCGCTGCCCGACGATGGTTCCGGGTGGCGTGTGGACGTCATGTTCCAAGACGTCGGTCCGCCCAGGCTGGGGGGAGAACACATCCGGAAACTGACTGACCAGGTGCTCCAGCTCGGTCTTCTGGGCGGCGGAGAGTTGAGGGTCCATGTCCACAACCACGGGAGTCGCTTTGGTGTAGGCCGAGAGCTGAGGCCCGGTTCCAACCCAGCGCTTCAGGAGGTTAATGTAATAAAGCTGGTCCCTCCTCCGTCTTCCGGGCTGCCGCACTCTGTATGTAACGGTGCCGACCTTTTCGGTGACAGTGTACGGCCCCTGCCAGGTGGCCAAGAACTTGCAGGCAGCCGTAGGGACCAGAAACAGGACATGGTCTCATCGCTGGAACTCCCGTGTTTGGGCCACCCGATTATAGTGTCGCTGCTGAGCCTGTTGCGCCATGACGAGGTGCTCCTGGACGATGGACATCACTCAGTCGATCCGCTCCCGCATGTGTTCCACGGTGGTACGGTGTATGGCTGGTTGTTGTTCCCAGGCCTCTCGGGCAACGTCGAGCAGACCACGGTGCTGGCGGCTGAAGAGCAGCTCAAATGGTGTGAGGCCTGAGGGACCTCCCGAACACCAAAGAGGACATATGGCAGCATCTTGTCCTAGTCCCTTTTATCTTCGGCCGTCACTCGGCGCAGCGTTTGTTTCAGGGTCTGGTTGAGCCCATCGGTCTGGGGGTGGTACACCGTGGTACGGAGCTGCTGGACCTTCAGGAGTTTGCAGAGGTCCGCCATCATCCGGGAAATGAACGGGGTGCCCTGGGCAGTCAGTATCTGGGATGGGATGCCGACCCGACTGCACAACAGGAAGAGTTCCTGGGCGATGGCTTTGGTAGTGGCCTTTTGGAGGGGATTGTCCTTAGGGTAGCGGGTGGCATAGTCCATGATGACCAGGATGTGTTCATGCCCCCGGGCGGACTTCGGCAGCGGCCCCACTAAGTCCATCCCGATCCGCTCGAAGGGCACCTCAATGATGGGCAGCGGGCTGGGGGGAGGGATCTGTGGTGAAGTCTGCTGGCAGGTTGGGCAGGCTTGGCAGAACCGCCGGATTTCAGCCTCTAGGCCCGGCCAGTGGAACCGGTCACGGAGGCGCTGGACGGTGTTCTGTACTCCTAGGTGTCCTGCCATGGGGTGTGTGTGGGCTATCTCCATCACCGTTCCTCTCTTGCTGCGCGGGACAACCAGCAACATCTTTCCTCCCCCCTCCGCTGTGCGACACAGTACAGCAGGCCATTTTTCACTATGAAGTGAGGAGTGGGGTGGGGTGCTGGCTGGATTTCTTTTCCGTCCACCACTCTCACTTGACCCCAGCAGTGTTTTAACCGGTCGTCCGCGTGCTGCTCTTTGGAGAACCCTCCAGCCCCCGTCACTTGTTTATACACACACATATACATACATACATACATATATATATATATATTAGGGGTGTAACGGTTCACAAAATTCACGGTTCGGTTCGATACGATACACTGATGTCACGGTTCGGTTCGGTTCGATACGTTTTAGATACAGCAAAATGTAAAAACATCTCAACTTTTCAGAATGCCGCAAGCGCACCGCGGGTCATGTGACAAGAACTAACCAATCAGCTTCATCCTTTCCCGTAACAACGTTGAGAGCTCAGCCAAGATGAAGGATCAGCTGATCATAGTTGTATATGGATTGCAATTTTGAAATAAATTTAGTAGCAGAGCTACTGCAAGCGATTTTTAGAGCTGCAAATCCATTTATCCTTCGCTGAAATTTCCGCGTCTCATGGAGAGAGCACGTCATTGTTGCTTAGCAAAGACAGACGCCTCATGAGCGCTTCTGCCCAAGCGCTTTGGAAAGGAGGAGAAAGACGCGCTTAGCGTTTTCCATGCGTTTTTAGGCACGATATGTGAACGGCCCCTAAGGCGCTCGCTCACTCAGCACGCGCTGAAGGCTCGTTGCAAAATGTCGAATGCCTTTAACAGACCAGAAATATAAGATCCTAAAATAACCAACAGGTCTGGTGTTTGGGTTGGATTCCCTGTAAGCTATAGTTTCTAAATGCTGCAGGGATAGTTTGCTGCGTGCATGTTTCTCCTTTTTTTCGTCTTTTCCCAGATAGTACTGACGCATATATCCCAGATTTTTTTTTTTTTTTTTTTATTCCCGCTGGTGTACCCTGTCATGTTGCAGATGCGACATACCGTTGTTTTTTTATCCACCACTCTCTTGCCATCACCATTATAGCTTAAAGGGAATCCAAAGTGCACCCAAACACCAGACCTGTTGGTTATTGGAGGATCTTCTCAATTCTAGTCTGTTAAACGCATTGGCTATTTTGCAACGAGCCTTCAGCGCATACTGAGTGAGCGAGCGCCTGCTGAGTAGCCTAACATAAACATATAAGATGGTGTTTTTTTCTTCTTCGGGAGTGTCAGGGGCGTTGCCTGTTACGTTGTTTGGGTTATTGGGCTACCTTGTTGAACGCATATCATTATATTTCTCTCTCTCTCTCTTTTTTTTTTTTTCAAATATAATTAATTACTCCAACGAACCGTTCAGTATACATAATGCGTACCGCGTACCGAACCGAAAGCGTCGTACCGAACGGTTCAATACGAATACGCGTATCGTTACACCCCTAATATATATATATATATATATATATATATATATATATATATGTGTGTGTGTGTGTGTGTGTGTGTATATATATATATATATATATATATATATATATATATATATATATATATATATATATATATATATATATATATAGATAAGGATGGACATGGTCAGAAACAATGCTCAGGTAGGCCGTGGCACTTAAACGATGCCCAATTGGCACTAAGGGGCCTAAAGTGTGCCAAGAAAACATCCCCCATACCATTACACCACCACCACCAGCCTGCACAGCGGTAACAAGGCATGGTGGATCCATGTTCTCATTCTGTTTACGCCAAATTCTGACTCTGACTCAACAGAAATCGAGACTCATCAGACCAGGCAACATTTTTCTATTCTTCAACTGTCCAATTTTGGTGAGCTCGTGCAAATTGTAGCCTCGTTTTCCTATTTTTAGTGGAGATGAGTGGTACCCGGTGGGGTCTTCTGCTGTTGTAGCCCATCCACCTCAAGGTTGTGCGTGTTGTGGCTTCACAAATGCTTTGCTGCATACCTCAGTTGTAACGAGTGGTTATTTCAGTCAAAGTTCCTTTTCTATCAGCTTGAATCAGTCTTCCCATTCTCCTCTGACCTCTAGCAAAAAATGCCTTGATTTCACTATGGGAACACACTGACGGACCGCAACCACGTGAACGCTGGAATCCGTTAACATGAGTGCGTAAAAAAATATGAAACACATACGCACTGCAGACAGAGTATGTGTGAAACAGGGGTAAGGTTGTTTGCACCTTGTGCAGTGTGGAATTAGTTTACGGCTTTCTCAAGCACTTTGTGATACATTTTGGAAACAGGATATGAGCCCCTGGCCTAATGCACCACCTGGCTTGAGAAACCCATTCTAAAAGACTTACTTTTAGTCATTATTTTATTTGGGTACATATTCTGAATGCCTTTGGCAGAATTCAAATGATCCATTTTAATCTAGATTAATTCCAAGATTACAGTAAAATTAATCTAGATTAAAAAATTAATCTATGCCCACCACTAATATTTTATAATAATATATATTTTTAAATGTCATGCCAAATATTGTCTCATTTTGTATTTCATGAGAGCTACACATTCCAAAAAAGTTGGGAAAGGTAGCAATAAGAGGCTGGAAAAGTTAAATTGTACATATAAGGAACAGCTGGAGGACCAATTTTCAATTTATTAGGTCAATTGGCAACATGATTGGGTATGAAAAGAGCCTCTCGGAGTGGCAGTGGCTCTCAGAAGTCAAGATGGGCAGAGGATCACCAATTCCCCTAATTCTGCGGCGAAAAATAGTGGAGCAATATCAGAAAGGAGTTTCTCAGAGAAAAATTGCAAAGAGTTTGAAGTTATCATCATCTACAGTGCATAATATCATCCAAAGATTCAGAGAACCGGAACAATCTCTGTGAGTAAGGGTCAAGACCGGAAAACCATACTGGATGCCTGTGATCTTCGGGCCCTTAGACGGCACTGCATCACATACAGGAATGCTACTGTAATAGAAATCACAACATGGGCTTAGGAATACTTCCAGAAAACATCGTCAGTGAACACAATCCACCATCCCTCGCCGTTGCCGGCTAAAACTCAAAGAAGAAGCCATATCTAAACCTGATCCAGAAGCTCAGGCATTTTCTCTGGGCCAAGGTTCATTTAAAATGGACATTTAAAGTGGAAAACTGTTCTGTGGTCAGACGAATCTAAATTTGAAGTTCTTTTTTAAAACTTGGACGCCATGTCATCCGGACTAAAGAGGACAAGGACAACCCAAGTTGTTATCGGCGCTCAGTTCAGAAGCCTGCATTTCTGATGGTATTGCATGAGTGCATGTGGCATGGGCAGCTTACACATCTGGAAAGGCACCATAAATGCTGAAAGGTATATCCAAGTTCTAGAACAACATATGCTCCTATCCAGACAATAGTTTCTTTCAGGGAAGACCTTGCATTTTCCAACATGACAATGCCAGACCACATACTGCATCAATTACAACATCATGGCTGCATAGGAGGAGCATCCGGGTACTGAAATGGCCAGCCTGCAGTCCAGATCTTTCACCCATGGAAAACATTTGGTGTATCATAAAGAGGAAGATGCAACAAAGAAGACCTACCGTATTTTTTGGTGTAACAGAAATGTGTCGAACCAGACAAATTAAAGAGTCTATCAAAGCTGTGCGTTGAAACACGAGCTGAATTCCTCAGGAAGTCATGAATCAGTTCTAGTGCCACAAGAACCAAGCAAGATGACCAACCAACTTGTTCACACAACAGCTTTCAACATGAACACCACTAGAGCAATTATTTACAATTTCAATTCAAAGAAGAGATTGTCAAATTTGTTGTTTGTAATTGAAATGCAACGCTGGACATCACATGAAAACACATGAGAGTACTGCACAAGTCCCATTGAGGCAGGAACCACATGCTTGGTAAGATAAACAAATGATTTATGATACCCCCGAGCCAAGACCATATCTGATTGGTCAAGACAACATTTGAGGTGTGGCCAACAGGGAAGTTTAAATACTTTGGACACCATGAAATTTAGCTTTTAGTCCCTAGCTGCTGCTATTAGCCATGTCGGCTTTTAGTTCTAGTCTTGCTTGTGCTATCAGTCATGCGGGCTTTCAGTCTGCTTTTTAGTCGGCTTTTAGTCTGCTTTTTAGTCTCTGCTATTAGTCATGCCTGCTCTTAGCTTTTAGCTTGTAGCTTTGCTACCTAGCCTTAGCTTTTAGCTTCTAGCCATGCTGTGTAGTCATCATTGTTCTTTGAGCGCGGTTCTGCGTGCTTCAGCCTACTGCTACTTAGCCACGATGAGAAGGAACACAACGTAGTCTCGTCAAACTTTATTTCTTTTCTTTTCCGTTTGAGAGTTTCATGTTCTGAGTTAAGTTTTGTAACGTCCGTTCAACTTCAACCAGCGCACACGACTCTGCACTTTCAGCCAACGCCCAACAACCACGGGCTTCCCAAGACGTCACTTCAGCGACTGAACTTCCAGCCAATCAACGACCTCGGGATAGCCCTTTCACCGAGGCTCCTTCTTCACAGGAGATGCAAGTAACTTTACCTCCAGACTGTGACCTTTACTGGTGTATCTAATATAATTTTAACCTCATTGAGGAACTCAATGCGAGCGCTAATTACGTGATTGATGGTTGTTCATGTCTATGCAATTTAACGTATTGCTGTAAACCTGGGATTCCATATTTCCATTCTCTTAAACTCATCTTTTCCTAACTTTCGATCTTCCTGCAACTTGTGTGAATGTGTGAGTGCGTGCGTTTATGTGTTAGATTAGTTTATATGTCTTAGATTTATCTAATAAAGCCTTATTCATATTGAAAAGTGAAGTATCTTGTGTTTTGTGCTTACAAGTTAATGTCTTAAACTGCCGCTCTTGTTACTGTGCTAATTGATAGTGTTTCACTATAGTTTGGATATTAATATCCAGCGCTGATTTTATGTTAAACGGCTTGTTCAGTAAATCGCAGGGCGTCTCATTGATCAGCCGTGAAACAGTGATTCTGTTCAAATTCCCTTTAAATTATTAAATGATTCCCTTTGAGCTAAATTGACCTGTTTCCCTTACATTGGACTATAAGTCGCATCAGTCCAAAAATACGTCATGATGAGAAAAAAAAAACATAAGTCGCACTAGTCTATAAATCGCATTTATTTAGAATCAAGAACCAAGAGAAGACATTATCGTCTAATTTTGATAAATAAGTCGCACCTGACTATAAGTCGCAGGACCAGCCAAACTATGGAAAAAGTGCGACTTATAGTCCGGAAAATATTGTAAGTCAGTTGAGCAACTAGAAGCCTGTATTAGACAATAATGGGACAACATTCCTATTCCTATAGTTATAAAAAGGAACTTCCACATCATTGCTTTCTGTTTTTATTTACAATTTGTACAGCGTCCCAACTTTTTGGAATCAGGTTATATATATATAACGTACACGCCCACTGCCAGAGCGTTTCTCAATCTCGAGTCAAGAACCAGTTGCATCAGTTTTCGGATCACCATTACACTGAACCGAGAAGCGTTTCTGTCAGACGCATCCGATTCGAGAACCAAGGAGCTGAAGATACTGCGCATGATTCAGCGTGGAGCAGAATGACACACAGAGCGTCTGAACTGAACTGATTGTTTTGGTGATTGATTCTGAACTGATTCTGTGCTAATGTTATGATCTCTGTCCACTGGAACGCTATCGCTTTTCATTTAAAACAGGTTATTTAAAACAATTACTTATCAAACAGATGGAATTAGAAATAAAGGCCTGCCTCTAATAAAAGCCTGCTTCAAATAAAAGCCTGTTACCTTCTGCAGTTCAGGTAAACAAAGGCCCCGGCTTTTATGTGAGGAATTACAGTTATAATTACAAATATCTTGAGATAAATATTGAATATTGTAAAACATTTGACAATATTGAGAATTTTTTTTCATACATCACGCAGTCCTACTTATTACTGGTTTTGTTGTCCAGGATCACATAAAATAAAAATATTATTACAAGGTTTCTTTATTTGGGTAAAGTAAAAGTAAACATTTGAATAAGTGTTTTGCTACAAGCAAAAAACTGTGTGAGGCACAGTTGCTCCAGGCCTAGTTAACAGGTGATTATGTGCACCGCAATAAGAGTTCCATATACCTGCTGTATTTTATTTAGCCATGGCTTTGATAGCTACTGCAGCCTCCTCATTCATTGCAGACAGGACAGTGATCTGCAAAGAAACATGATTACACTATTAATGTTTGCCCAGTGACATTTAAAAGGTGGCTGATTTAATGACACTTACCAGGATTTCCTCACCAGAATCAAACTTGTTTTCTATCTCTTTGCCCAGGTCTCCTTCTGGCATTTTTAGGTCTTCTCTGACCTCACCGCTGTCCTGGAGCAGAGACAGATAACCATCCTGTATGCCAATAAGCTAAAATGTGGACAAACAGAAATTTGTGAAACACTATGATTTATTTACAGTGCAACTGTGTCTAAAATTCCCAATAACATACCTGGTAGTCCATTCTTTTGATGTTAGGGACATCCATATTGTGGGTTGAGGGACAGATGTCCTCATACTTTTTGCCAGAGAAGATGTCAATGCCCACCATGTGAACCTTGAATCAAAAGATAGGGAAGCATGGGGTTTACTTTGCTGCTATTTAAAATCAGCTCACTTAATTTAATCCGCATCATCCATCACATTGTGTGAATGGCTTCCCTTTCACATGCCCATGCAACTAATTTATAAAACCTTGTATAAAGAGACTTGTGGAACTCCTTTATTTTGAAAACAAAGATTCACCCATACTTAATCCATGTAATTCAACAGTTTACATCAATACTATGACAGCTAAATAATATGTGTTTTGCTCTGATGTACTCATCAAAAAGATTTATGCATCTATTAAAATCAATGTTACTAAATTCAAGGTAAATGTAACTTATTTGCACTAGTCTAGCTAAGTTGTCAACTGCTATATTTTTCTACTTTGTCACAGACAATCACTTGCCTTGGCATGTCCATGTTTGCCGGTCTTAGATGTGGACATTTCCACAATCTTGCATGGTCGACCTTTTAGCACCACAAAACCATTTTTTCGCAGGGCAGAGCATTGCATGGGGTAGGTAGCAGAGGCACCAGCATCACCTGTTGTAAAGTCCAGGTCAGCATCCGCCATGTTTTATCTAAGGATTGATGAGCCACCAGTACAATGGTTAAATTATTGCCATTCTTTATATAAACATAAACAGACCAGTATAAAATAAACCATTCATCAAAATGTAACCGCTTGTTCATTGACTGAAAAGAAAATGCTCTCTCATCTTTGAAGAAATTAAAATAACGTGCAATTTTAATCAATTAAAACCCAGCGCTGTCATTCATTAAATGTGGTTTCATGCCTCACTTGGTTTGTAGAAGCTATATTAGTAGGGGTGTAACGATACGCGTATTCGTATTGAACCGTTCGGTACGAGGCTTTCGGTTCGGTACGCGGTACGCATTATGTACCGAACGGTTCGTTGGACTAATTAATTATATTTGGAAAATAAATAAAAAATTTTGAAATATAATGAGATGCGTTCAACAAGGTAGTCCAATAACCCAAACGACGTAACAGGCAACGCCCCTGACACTCCCGAAGAAGAAAAAACACCAACTTATATGTTTATGTTAGGCTACTCAGTCAGGCGCTCGCTCACTCAGTACGCGCTGAAGGCTCGTTGCAAAATGGCCAATGCGTTTAACAGACCAGAAATAGAAGATCCTCCAATAACCAACAGGTCTGGTGTTTGAGTGCACTTTACCAATCGATCGGGGCATCCAAACAAGCACGGAAATCAAAATGGACTACTGTAATGTGTCGGAATTTCCTGAGCAGTACGATACAATTAACAGGCCTGCACGTTATTAGATAGAATAACTGTTATAAATAGAACGTATGCACGGGCAGTTTTAAAAACTCCACCTACTTTGCTCTTGGCATAGTGCAGCGCAAATCACGTTGTATCTGAAGGGCAACGCTGAGCCCAGGGTCCAGCGCCGCGCATACCGGTCCTGTGTGAAAGACCCTTTAGCCATTTCGCAACGAGCCTTCAGCGTGTACTGAGTGAGCGAGCGCACTCTGTAGTGGAAAACGCAGGTTTTATGAACATGCTTAATGTAATTGAGCCCCGTTAGCCTACAATATTCCTTCACGAGCCCATTTCAGCCAGACCATAATTCCTGCTTTGTTCCAAAAAACATAAGCCCTTTAAAGAACCAATTGAGTAAAAACACACTCAATATAAAGAGTTATAGAGTTCCATATAAAAAGTTCCTAACTACTACAACAATATAACATTTTCATTTTTTTTTCTTTATAAGGAGCTGTTTTTGTTTTATACAGTATGCTGCTAAGAAAACACCATAGAAGATGGGTAAAGAATAGCTCCATCGTTGTTCAATGTAAAAAAAAAATAAATAAAAAAAAAAAAAAGATACTTTGTTAGTTTTAATAAATAAAACATTTTTTAAAAATCAAGGAAATTTATCTGCCAATTTTTTCTTTTTGCTGTATCTAAAACGTACCGAACCGTACCGAACCGTGACACCAGTGAATCGTATCGAACCGAACCGTGAATTTTGTGAACCGTTACACCCCTATATATTAGGCAACAAGAGCATGGCACTTGAACTGAACTTTTTCAATGCTTAGCTGTTATAAATATGTAATTAACCTTAAATAATAATGGTCAACGATAACATAACTGTAATTAAACTGCTAGAGAACACAACACTTGAGTAGATTTACATTATTCATTGTACTGTGCCCTTTTGTGGTCTGCAAGTATAAACGTGGGAATGGCCCAAACGTCAAGTGATATATGTTCATGCACATATCGATACTTGAAGCCATTTCAATCCACATTTAAAATGAGAAAACATACGAAATCATATGAATAGGCTAATATATGCACTTCGCAGGGTCTAGTGAGTTGCACATATAAGTTAGCTGAGAAAATCCACACGAACTCGCCGCGCTTCAATAATTCTAAATTTTACAGAAAATAAGAACCATGTATGTTTGAACAATATGAATCTGAGCCGCTTTCATAAAGACACGCGTGTCCTCCAGCCGCAGTGAGCTGGCTGCTATCTATAAGGCCTGCTGGATCAAGTGTAGGTCTCTGCAGGAAAGTAATGGGAGTTACCAGATCAGGGTGTTTTTACACCATGATACCTGATTGGATAACGTCATAGTGATGTTAGGTTTAGGGGTGGGGTTAGGTAAGTGCGATCATTTAGATTGCATGATTTAGAAACACCCAGCAGTTTGAAAACACCCACAAGGTGATAAACGCCCACTTTTGCAATGCAGAGACATAAGTCTCGCTGGATCCACCACTGCGCAATGATCAGAAACCAAAGGCCCGCCGAGCAGCGCACTAATCGCAGCCAAGCAGGTGCAAGTATATTAGCGTTGAACCGCACACGAACCAAATCCACAATCAAACTATAATGCAGAACGAATCCCTTTGCAGCTAAAACGAGGTTTCCTATTATGTAAGGCTGAGCTAATCCACAATATGAGGCGCAGCGTGGACTCGTGTCGTCTTGAGTTATGATCGAGTTTATATATATGTCTTTGTGTCGCATAGCAACTGTTGTCATTTTCAATAACTTGAACAGATGCTGCATCGAAGTCTTACTGTTTGCTTTGTTAAAGTGACAAAAAACGCACAATAGATAAAGGACCATTTCGAGGGAGGAGATTGTTGCTATGCGGGATGACGCCCGTTGTTTGAATGGTTTAAGAAGCTATTTACCTGGTTTACAGACTTGTCCACGCTTTCGGGGCAATCCAACTAATTACTCCTACTGGATATCCCTTTTTCTTCTCTTCTCTGCCGCTCTTGCTATCAACCGTGCAACGTCGCTTGTGTTTATTCACTTAATTCACTTGACTGTCCCAAAGCGTGAATCCTAAACTCCCTTTTCCTTACTCTCGCACTCTGATCGGTACGAAGTCGACAACACAGCATGAAATCTTTTACTGTCTATGCATGAAATGAACCTCAGCCGAGCCGTTTCCTCCGAACCGCGCATGCGCATTCACCTCGCTCTTTAATTTCTAGGACGGGTGGAATCGCCTGCCCTTACGAAAAATAACCATGGTTTTATTATAGTAAAACTGTAGTAACCCATGGTTTTTTGGCGTATTGACTGCCATTTGTAAAACCACAGATTTACTACAAATACCATGGTTAAACTATGGTTAATATAGCAAAACCATGGTTAATTTGTGGTTACCATGGTTTAACTACAGTAACCATGGTTTTTTGGTTTTATTTGTAGTAAAACCATGGTTAATTTTCGTAAGGGTGCCTCAAGATGTCTATTTTAATTGATGGAATAGTCACGGATCGACGATCTCCACGCAAAACGGCAAACCAAACCAGGGACGTTGTCCTGACTTCAGATTTTTCTAGCCGGGTTTCTAGCCAATATCTCGTCCTTTTCTCATCCCTTACAAAAATAACCTACATGAATCCTGATTTTTCACTTGTACTGCACAGCAGTCCTGCAGGAATTATAAAATCCTGCAGGATTTTTTTTTTTTTTTTTTAATCTGCAGGATTTGTAAAAAATTCTGCAGGAATCATAAAGTCCTGCAGGATTTTCCACTTGCACTGCTTTCACTTTTGTGAATGTTTGCTTCACTTTTGCATGTTTCTGTTGTACTGAAGGGTTCATTCTAGAACATGTAGGAATGTCCTACACATACTGCTGCTGCACATACTGCGTTGTACAGCACAAGTGAGAAATCATACAGGAATTAAAAAAAAAAAAAATCCTGCAGGACTGCCGTGCACCTCACGCAGAAACAAAATATTTGCTTTAAGGAGTTTTCCCTGTAAATAAAAAATAAATAAGTCAAAAAATAAATATATAAAAACTGGTTTTGGATTCAGGATAGGTTATGTCTAGACTAGAGAATAAAACTCTGATAGTTGCTGTATATTTATTCATACAATTTTTATTTAATTAGATTCAAGTACATTTCATGGAACTATTTTGGACATATTATGCTCTGGCTGTTGACAGCAATGAGACAAACAATGAGTTTTAACAAGTAAATAAAAAAAAAATAAGAGTAAGAATAAATAGGCAATTATATATATATATATATATATATATATATATATATATATATATATATATATATATATATATATATATATATATATATAAACATTTCTCTAAATCATTTCAAAATTATACATTTCTGCAAACATCCACGACATGTCAACATTCAAGAGATGAGTCTGTATACTCTAAATTTTTACCTTTTATAACATGAAGATGCAGCTATTTTGTTTTTAATCCAACTCCCATCTATTTAGTTGGATGCAAAAAAAAAATTATTTGGAAGACCTGGTAGGTCCTTGAGGTAGACACAGGTTGAATGTATGTCTGTGCATTTGATAAGTTCAACTGAGTCAATCCCTCTTTCTTTTAAAATGCTTGGTGCTGTTTTACCTGATTCTCTGTCTTTGCTGATGTCATTACTTGTTGTTTTCATAACATCAATGAAGGCATGACCCCATTGCCTATGTCTATAAATTATCGACCCATGTTTGGTTTGAACTGCATGGTTGATTCTTTTAGATAAAGATTTAGCTCCTTTTGAATTAATTTGCTTGTCATTAACCACAGCCCTAGAATAAAAACTGAAAGCTTTATTTGCACTTAAACCTGACTCTAGAAGGATATGAGACTCTCTTGGGGTTGGCTGTCGTACATGTGGGCATCCAAGAAACATCACGCTAGAACTACCAATACACTTTGTCACAGTATTGGTGCCTCCCAACATTTTTTCAACAAAGCTTTTGCTTTGCTGTGTTTGTTCATCATTGAATACAGCAGCAATGAGTCGTGGAACATGTTGTTAAAGGTTAAACATGTTAACAATTTGTTCTGCTACAGCTTGTGTGCCATGAAAGAGTTTCTGAAGGTGTCCATTCTGGGACTCATATAAGAATGCACTGTGACTCCATAAAGGACCCCGATTTTTCACAGATGTACAAGTATGAGGACATTATAAGACACATGACACTTTCCATACTGAGACTCAAAACGGCCCACAAATGCTTTTAAAAGGCCATCAGCTTTGTCAATGTCGTGGGGGGAAATTGAATCTTGAAGGAGAATGTATGTAGCCTGTACTAGAAGTAAATGGTCAAGATATTGTCTGGGTAAAATGCCAAACAAACAGGGAAGACTGTAAAATAAGAGAAAGTGTCTGTTTTCCGAAGCTTTCCAATATTTAAGCAAAGAAATTGAACGGGGTGGTCTTGTTATACTTGTAGGTAGTTTAATGGCAAGTAACCTTCATTCAATCTGCTCGATTTCACTTTCAATGTACCAAGGCTCTGTATGGTATTTGGAGTCAAACCATAGGGTAGTCAGCTGGCGACAAACACCAAGTAATATGCCATGCATGCAATTATATGCAAATCCAGAAACCTTATTAAAAAACATCAGCAGCATTAGAGGAGATGGACCTTTTACACCATTTATGCATGTTCCAGAACCAACAGCTTGCTGAGCATCTTTACTGTGTTTTCTGTGTGATCTCAGCTTTGGCCCTGTTGACTGCAAAGGATACACCCTTGTAAACCCATTACCCTTTTCTACAACTTCACCCTTTTGATAACACCAGTTACAACCATGCTCTTCATTAAATTGCTTGACATTCTGTACAGCACAACAAGCCACTGAATCACAAATGCAAAGCAAACTGTATACATGGACTACTGCTTTTTCACCTTTCCACTGACAAAGTAACCCTTGGTTTTCAAAACTACGCAATTCATCAACAAATGATTGCAGAAAAGAGTTCATTTCTGGCTTTTTTGGCCCAAACCACCAAGAATGACATGCTTTGCCCACAGATTAGGGGGGAGCTTGTTGATTGTGACTTGAAGAGGCCAGATATGAAAAGGAGAAGATTTGAAAATTGGAACACCATCAACATTCCAGGACACTGAAATATTCGCCAATTTTGGGTCATTTAGTGCATCAATCGATTTGTACATAGTGCCATCAAATATGTCTAAAACATTTTGTGAGTTGCGCTTTGTCCTTGACCATTTGTAATTCAAAGACTGATAAAAATCTGTATCTTGAAATTTACCTCTTAATTGATCTGAAATAGATAACTTGATAAAGACAGAGACAGATTTGATTAAGCTTTCCATGTCCCCTGGGGTACCATTGCATGAAGCACAATGGGTGGGGATTTCACTACCAAAGAAATATTGGCAGGATGGGCAAATATACTGGACTTCAAAAGTGTCACAATGAAAGGATTTCATGAACTTGTATAAGCTATCTGGAACACCATTGGTTGAATCAGGACAGTGGAGATTGATAACATCTAACAAGTCACTCAAAGCCACTTTGGATTTAGTATGCTTGAGGCTGTAGGTAAGGATGCACAGCAGACATTCTTCATTAGTGATTTTGGCATTTGGATGTCTTTTTTCCTCACTGGCACACTCCTCTCTTTTTTCTTTGCTTCCCTCACAAACTGCACTGTGGTTTCTGACAATCTAGAAAGTAAATATTGCACTAATTACAAGCTGACACATAAAGAAGTGTGAGCTTTAAAAAAAAAGCATGAGGCAATAGACTAGATACATATTCTAAACTTTATTCTCACATGAGTCTGTGGAAAGTTCTCATCAGCTGTGCTAAAAACATCACCCTCGTCATCAGCAGAAATTGTGTATTTATTGCACATTAAAACACGTTAGTGTTATTTCTTTGTAAATATAATAGTAGTAGATATTCTATACCTTCTGTCAAGATGATTTATGACTTTGACCTTTGACCTTTTGACAGGTTGAACTTCCGGTGACCTTATGATGGATGGGTGGAACAAATGAGTTCAAGGGTTAACCTATGACCTTTCCCACGCATCGATCATGTGCTTTTGACAGAAAGTTTTACCCTATTGACCTAATTAGTTCTAAATCATGGTTTTGACAGCTAGTTTTTACGGTACATGAAAGACTCCCCACACATCGATCATGCGGTTTTGACAGAAGCTGTTTGAACTTTGTGTCTGTTAGCTTGTTTGAACTCTGTGCCAGCTAGCTTGTTTGAACTCTGTGTCAGTTAGCTTGTTTGAATTTTGTGCCAGTTAGCTTGTTTGAAGTTTGTGTCAGTTAGCTTGTTTGAATTTTGTGCCAGTTAGCTTGTTTGAAGTTTGTGCCAGTTAGCTTGTTTGAAGTTTGTATCAGTTAGCTTGTTTGAAGTTTGTACCAGTAAGTTTGTTTGAACCTTATCATATACACTGTAAAAAAAATCCCGTTGTTTCTACGGAAAAATACCGGCAGCTGAACATTACTGTAAAAATGACATCGAACTGTAAACATACTTACGGAGTTACATGTGAATTTTACATTTTAAACATGTATATTTAACATTGGATTTCAGTAATATTAACATCATTGTTACACTGAAGTGAACAAGTTTGAGTAAATTTAACATTTTAAACATGTGAATTCAACATTGGGATTCCGTGATATCTATGGTCACTACTATGCTAAACTGACGAGTTTGCTCAGTTAAATTTACATCCGGCTGTTTATTTAACGTTATAATGTTGTATATAAATAGACACTTTCTTGTATTTTTTACATGTAATAACTGCTTATTGTGCATCAATAAATGATCAAATAAACAGGGAAATATCAAACAAAAAACTAATTTAAACTGGTAAAACAACAGTAAAACTTTGCGCTTTAAATTGGGATGTTCTGTATATTATACATAAAATATCCATAATATGCTGTAATAATGAAGTTATATTGTGGTAAATTAAAAAAAATACATCTTGAAATAAGACAAGAGAGGAAGATATATTTTGCAAAATTTATTTAATAGCCATCAAAATAGTTGTAAATAGCGATGCTAAACTAAGTTTGAAAAGTTATTTTTTAACCAAGTTTAAAGTGCCAGGCGCACAGCAACAACTCAGTATGGCATAAAACAATTGGCCCTTTTTTTCAAAGGTATACAAGATGCAAAAAAGCTACATGTAATGTGTTTTTTTTTTTTATTTAACTATGACTGAATCCAAGTTGAAATACTCCAGAAGACCACTATTAAGAGTTTAAAATGTAAAATTACATAGTGCCTTAACCATAATACACATTGTGGATTTAACAAAGTGAAAACAGTACCTCTTCTCAAACAAACAGTCAGAGTCAACAGAAAGAGTCCATATTTAGGCTTAACGCCACTCGTGATCGGAGAGTTCCTGTATCAGGGTGAAGACTCGAGGGTTCAAGTTGAGAGGATTCTTGGAGTTTTTATTCTGTACTTTGGTTCCCTTTTCTTGGTTTATTGAGAAAACACCTGTAGATTAAAGCATATTAAGCATTTTAGTTGATCAGTAAAAAAAACTACAATGTGTGTGTATGTATGTATATATATATATATATATATATTTGTGTGCGTGCCTGTCTGTCTGCGTGGGTGCCTGTCTGTCTGAGTGCGTGGGTGCCTGTCTGTCTCTCTGCGTGGGTGCCTGTCTGTCTGTCTCTCTGCGCGCATGGGTGCCTGTCTGTCTGCGTGCGTGCGTGCGTGCCTGTCTGAGTGCGTGGGTGCCTGTCTGTCTCTTTGCGTGGGTGCCTGTCTGTCTGTCTCTCTGCGCGCATGGGTGCCTGTCTGTCTGCGTGCGTGGGTGCCTGTCTGTCTGTCTCTCTGCGCGCATGGGTGCCTGTCTGTCTGCGTGCGTGGGTGCCTGTCTGTCTGTCTCTCTGCGCGCATGGGTGCCTGTCTGCGTGCGTGCGTGCCTGTCTGTCTGCGTGGGTGCCTGTCTGTCTGAGTGCGTGGGTGCCTGTCTGTCTCTTTGCGTGGGTGCCTGTCTGTCTGTCTCTCTGCGCGCATGGGTGCCTGTCTGTCTGCGTGCGTGGATGCCTGTCTGTCTCTCTGCGTGGGTGCCTGTCTGTCTGTCTCTCTGTGCACATGGGTGCCTGTCTGTCTGCGTGCGTGCGTGCCTGTCTGTCTGCGTGGGTGGATGCCTGTCTGTCTCTCTGCGTGGGTGCCTGTCTGTCTGTCTCTCTGCGCGCATGGGTGCCTGTCTGTCTGCGTGCGTGCGTGCCTGTCTGTCTGCGTGGGTGCCTGTCTGTCTGCGTGCGTGGGTGCCTGTCTGTCTGTCTCTCTGCGCGCATGGGTGCCTGTCTGTCTGCGTGCGTGGATGCCTGTCTGTCTGAGTGCGTGGGTGCCTGTCTGTCTCTTTGCGTGGGTGCCTGTCTGTCTGTCTCTCTGCGCGCATGGGTGCCTGTCTGTCTGCGTGCGTGGGTGCCTGTCTGTCTGTCTCTCTGCGCGCATGGGTGCCTGTCTGTCTGCGTGCGTGGATGCCTGTCTGTCTCTCTGCGTGGGTGCCTGTCTGTCTGTCTCTCTGCGCGCATGGGTGCCTGTCTGTCTGCGTGCGTGCGTGCCTGTCTGTCTGCGTGCGTGCGTGCCTGTCTGTCTGCGTGGGTGCCTGTCTGTCTGAGTGCGTGGGTGCCTGTCTGTCTCTCTGCGTGGGTGCCTGTCTGTCTGTCTCTCTGCGCGCATGGGTGCCTGTCTGCCTGCATGGGTGCCTGTCTGTCTGCGTGCGTGGGTGCCTGTCTGTCTCTCTGCGTGGGTGCCTGTCTGTCTGTCTCTCTGCGCGCATGGGTGCCTGTCTGTCTGTCTCTCTGCGTGGGTGCCTGTCTGTCTGTCTCTCTGCGCGCATGGGTGCCTGTCTGTCTGTCTCTCTGCGTGGGTGCCTGTCTGTCTGTCTCTCTGCGCGCAAGGGTGCCTGTCTGTCTGCGTGCGTGCATGGGTGCCTGCCTGTCTGCGTGGGTGCCTGTCTGTCTGCGTGCGTGGGTGCCTGTCTGTCTGCCTGTGTGCGTGCCTGTCTGACGGTGTGTGCTTGTGTCTGTCTGTCCGTGTGTGTGTCTGTCTGCATGCATGCATACCTGTCTGTCTGTGTGTGTGCGTGTATGAGCCAGACTAGACTAGGGAATGTAGAAATGAGAAAGCTATGTTTACTCACCTTTGAAAAAACTCCAGAGTTGAAGCCAGCTCAGATGGATAATGGATATTAAAACAGTAGTAGCTCCCGAACATGAGGCACAATGCAGAAATGAATGACATGTTTGTGTTGATTAGGTTCTGATTCCAGACTCAGCATGTACCTTGTTGACGAATAGCAGGACTGTCATAACAACAAATTATTTAACAGGTTATATCAATAAGTTCTGCACTCACATGATGTATTCTATAAACAGTGCAATAAAATAAGATTGAAAAAATAAAAACAAACTTACCAGACAATAACAGTGGGTGTCAGAAGCACTTGCTCCAGTTGGACCTCTTCTGCCAGACATCTATCTTTTACATGGAGGAACATGGACTCCTCCTCAAAGTAGCTGAGCAGAAGCATCTCTATCACATCATCTGAGCAGCCACTCTGCAGATGTCCCTGATGACAGGCAGAGAACAAATCTGACTCTTTAATGCGGTCACAGATTTTAGTGACCGTTTCATCTGCTCATATCATTTTTTTTTTTTTTAAAGAACTTACTTTAGTTATTGTAAAAACTTGACCTAACAATAGTCTGTATGGTAGAGTCAGGAATCAGCAGCTGTCCTTTTTTAAGGTAAAAGAGACAAATGTTTCTGAGATAATATTGACATTCTCTGGAATATCAATGGCTGCACTAGCTGTTGGCATGGACTCGTGTGTTTTCTGAATCATCTGTACTGGCAATGACAAATGGGGGCTGAGGGCGAGTTTCCCTGTAACGTAAGGTACATGTTATCAATAACATCTAGTGAGCATGCTTTATGCTTCCTACACATGTCAGAAGTAAATTATTACTTTTTTTGTAAACACGATCGTACAACCACTTAACGTTACTCGACATGACTCAAATATGATCGTGTGAGACTATAGAGGGTTTTCACCGACGTCACGTTCTGGGCGGTAACCCGGATGCGCGGCCATTGTGGAGGTACCCGGTGTAAAAAACTGAACGGAGTACAATGGAGTATAGTGCGCTTTGGATACTTTAAGTGAATGTAGCCATGTCTAAACAACCGAAAAGTTCAACAAAACGTGCCCAAGATGCAAAGGCATGTAGGGAAGGACTTGGACCACAAGAAAAGGCGCGATATTTCGAGAAATGACGATTTATTGGCGGTGCAGATCCCCACGAGTTAGCTCCCTCTTCTTGGATCCGTGACGACCCGGTGATTCTTCCTTCGTATTCATATTCTTCCTTGCATATCCCGATATAGTCAACTACCTTTTCTCGCCGAGCCCATACACAGCGGAAGATCTTAAATCCTACAAGGGTTTGGAGGCTTATAACCAGATGGTGTGTGGATGTGTGAGGGAGACGCAGTACCAAGTTATCAACGACCGTTGTATTGTAAAGGCCAAAGTAAGTAATGCAATAACGTCTTTAATCAACCTATACTTAACTGTATGATATCATTGCGATACTCAAGGAGTAGCCAAGTGACTCTCAATCATGTTTTTTTTTTATTTCATCAGACTCCCAGTTTGCTATCTACACTGTACACTATCTGAGTTAGTTTCATAGTATTTTATTCTATCATATAAATGCACATGTACAATCTGACACCCCCAAAAAAAACACACACTATTATTCTTGAGCTGTCTTATTAGTACAACCTGAAACACGGCAATAATTAAACATTTTCCTTGACGACGTTCGGGATATACTTCAGTGCCAGTGCTTTGTTGTGATGCGGAGTGCCTCCAACATGCGGAGTGCCTCCAACATGGCCGACTTCCGATCTGATGACGCGCCGTGAAAACCCTCTATTGTTCTTTCTCCGTGTGAAAATGGCGGGAACATAATGAAATGGCACATTTTAAATCCGCAACAGCAAACGTTATAGGATAAGCTTGCGGTACAGGTGCATTGTGTGTACACGATAATACTGGCCATTCAAAGCGGAGTAAGTGGTAAATGTTTGACTACAGTTGGCGCCAAGACATTTGAAAAGACAACGGGGCTCATTCCTATGCCCTCTGCAATGTAGTACATAGCCTCTTAATGTATCCAATTCCAAATTATATTTACAAAAGACGCAGGCGATCATTTTTAGGATTTCAAGTGTTCAGCTGACCGAAGTTAAAATTTAAAGTTATCACGCATTGATCGAGCTAGCTAGATATCTTAAATATGCTATCTTAACTGTTAAAGTAACTTAGCCTGCACCATGGGCTTTCAGTAAACATCTTCACTTGGTCTCGAAAAAAAGACTAGGTTAAATGTGAAGCTTACCGTGCAATCTTTCAATTTTCTGGATGAACAGCAGCAGATCCTCCAAAAAAACTTGTGTTGAGATCGTAGATTTGTCTTAAAAACTTAAATGACTTTAAAATAACAAAGTGGTCCGAAGATTTCTGCTTGGCCTGTTTTTTGTCTAATAAACGCAGTTCTGGCTCGCTCGTTATTGACGTCACTTGTTCTTCTCCCGCTCTCCTCCCGCGATTATCCAATCAGAGACGAGCTTCATCTGCCGCTATGAAATTCAAAATTAGGCATCTCAGCGCACAAGAGAGAGAGAACAAAGACACTGTTAGGTTGTTTATAGCCTGTGATAATGATATAATGCTCTTTTTTTTATTTTTTTATAAAAATAAATAGAAAACCATTAAGCAAAGTATTACATTAAAATTTAAAGACTAAAAGAAACATAAAGCATAATAATTATGGTTGGGACTGAACAGAAGCATTACTTTGCACATTTTAATTCCTTATACTCATAGGCTATAAATACAGTATGCTACAAACAAATCATACATCGATGTTAGTGAAGGCACCATTCAGTTGTTTAGCCTGTGATAATGACACAATGCTCAAATTATTTTATCAATAGGCCTATGTAGAAAACCAGTAGGCTAAGTATTACAGTATTTACATTTATTACACACTGCACGCACGCACACACACACACACACACACACACACACACACACACACACACACACACACACACACACACACGGTAGGCTACAATATGCTACAAATAGCCTAAATTATAAAAACTATTTTATTATAATTGTAGCCATATTTTTATATATAATATGGAGAGAGAAGCTGTTCAGATGTGACAAAAAAATTGCATGCATCATTTCATCAATCATGCTAATATTAGCCTACAGTATAAACTTGTAAAGTGACACACATACTTTATTTGTATTTTTAAAATCAACAGACTAAAACTTTTTTGTTTTAGTTTGTAGTTTTTACAATATTTGCATGTCAAATTAACAAAATTGTTTTGTTATGAGTATTACAGTATTTCTTTGTTTTTGATACCAATAATTTGTAATTTTAACAAATAATTCTGATTATTATCACATATTGTTATTGTAAATATAACAACAATATTATGTTTAATAGTTTACAAAATTTCACTGTGAATTAAACAAAAACAATATGTTTTGGGGTTTACAATACTTTTCTGTAGAGATTTTACATAGTTTTCCTGTAAATTTCACGGTCATTTTTTACAGTGTATGTGACATTCAGTTATTTCACATTTATATATATATATATATATATATATATATATATTTCACATTTATGTATATATATATATATATATATATATATATATATATACATATATATATATATATAAACTATAAACATTCTATAATTTACATGATCTAAAAACAAAGGTTGAAAAACACATTTTAGTTATTTCACATTCATATATAAAACATTATATAATTTATATAATCTAAAACACATTTTAGTTATTTCACTTTCATATATAAAACATTATATAATCTAAAGCGATTTAACTAAGGTTGAAAAGCTTACTAAAGCAATCCACCTACCTTATTTAGACAGAAGCTTCAGCTTTGCGAGAAACGGGGTCCCACCTCCATCTGTCGGACTCTCTCTGAATGATAGCACACGGCTGAGCAGTGCTCGTGCCCCAGGGAGACAGACAGAGAGAGCGCGGCCTGCAGGCGCGCGCTCGTGCCCACAGGGAGAGAGACAGAGCGCGCGCCTGCCACAGTACAACAGAGTTTGAAAACATGTAGTTCTTTATATAATATACATATTCTAAGTTTATAAAAAAAAATAAAAAAAATGAATCCGACTGTTTCAGATAAAACAAGATCCATTTTGTTTAGAGAGCTGAAGGTCCCTGTGCTTGCACGCTACACTTCACTTTCTTCCGAGTTTACTAACCAATTATAATATCTTCAAAGACATTGCTCATTAAAACTAACGTATCTCACGCAGGAGTACCATGTTTTTGACAGTTTTCTGACGGGTGCATCTATGAATTACGGTGGGCGAGCGGCTAGCATCTCTTTGTACCCGTCTAATTTATGACGACATGGGCGACCTTGGTTCAGTTTCCCACCTGTTGAACAAGTTCATTCATAGAACAAGGATGACACCTAGTGGTCACTCAACACCGATTTCTCTCACAGACCCCCTTATAAACCCATTTAGACGCGTTACAAACCATCACTTTGAAGCAGAAAACTTTTTGGACGACTCTCCAAGACATTTGCTTTCCAAGACAATGGATCAAAGTGAGTATTTTATCATTTCATGTCATCTGATGGTAGTGATATTAAAAAAAAAAAACTATTCATTGATCAAACTGTGTTATGCTATTTTACAGTATATGATGGCTTTAAACCATATTTCATGTCATTCCTGTAATTTTCTTCATGTTAAGCAGATTATGCAGTCATCTGCTGATAGTGATATTAAAAAAAAAAAAAAAACTATTCATTGATCAAAGCCTGTTATGTTATTTTTACAGTCTATGGCGTCTTAATATTTCATTTCATTCCTGTAATTTTCTTCATGTTAAGCAGATTACGCAGTCATCTGCTGATAGAGATATTTTAACACTATAAAGTATGTGTTATCTGACTTAATATCTCCGCGTCTAATATCCCAATCACTGTTTTGTATGAAAAAAAAAAAAACTTTTATTTTGCAAATATGACCATATCCTGTCAAAAATATTTTTATTTTGAAAATATGACGCCATCCTGTTGAAAATACGTTTATTTTGAAAATATGATGACGTCCGGTTAACGTGCGCTTAGCTTTTCCTGCTTCAATGCTATGTATAGGATATCAGAAAAAACAATTCTGGTCCGTTAAATCTACGTTTTGCCACCGCGTTATCCGTTTGTCATCTATGAAGACGACATCGCGGGAGGTGTAAGCGTAACTAAGCGTAACTCAGAAAAACATTTTCCCGATTGCTAACTCTTCACAGTGAAACGACATATGAGGATATGATGGTGAAATGGCTCCCTCGGGTGAGTCTGGATGAAATGACACCGTTATAGTTATTTATATTTTATATTTATAAATTAAAATGAACGTATTTTAATTTTGTATTTTATTAATTTATATATATATATATATATATATATATATATATATATATATATATATATAATTTATTAATTTATTTTTATTGTTTTTATTTTATTAATATTATTAATTTATTTTTATTGTTTTATTTTATTTTTTATAATATTTTTTTAATTTATTATTAATTTGTTATATTGTTTTATTTTTATTTTTTAATTATTATTTTATTTTTTATTTATTATTATGATTATTATTATTATTTTTAATTAATTTATTTATTTAATTTTTTTAACAGACAACATCCTACCTGATTCCACTCCGGCCCAAATCGAGAATCCAATAGGATCCTGCGACGAATCACTTCCTGGACCCGACGACGAACTAGCAAGAAAGAAGTCTAGAAAAACGAATCGCCCCACCTCTCCGGTCAGTCCTGGACCGCGTGACGAACCACCAAGAAAGACTTATCGGTTTACAGCGGTGGTCTGACCTGAATCATACGGCGAACTACCGAGAAAGGCTTATCGTTTTACCCCGGCGATCAGTCCCGAGAGCTCTCCAGAGAGGCAAACTCTCTGTCTGGCACCACCGAACAGCCCGGCGACCAGTCCTGAGACCGAGCTGTTTTATGGTAAGACTAACTACATTATTTGCATTTAAACCAGACGGGGTCAAACCATTAAGATTTTTAAAAAAAAATTTTACACCCAGCAGACTCGAGTATAAGCCATAAGGATGACGTGACTACCTGGGGGCCGTCTCAAATCGATGCCTGGGACCAGAGTTCTTGGATGAGCGAGCGTGACGAGGTGTCTGCCACCAACGCGGGTCAAATACCATATCCTTCTCCCTCACAGTCGTCGGAAGAAGTAGAAGTGGAAGAAGTGCCGGCGCCTCAGCCGGTTGATGAACCATTCGACGATCTGCCTCCGTTTCATAGCCCCATTAATTCGATACAATCAATTGGTCAAGAGTTTCGCGACGCGCAGGTTGACATAAACAACAAATACATTGAACTCCGCGACGTACAAGATGATATTAACGACAAATTGATCACGTTGCGACACGAATCTCATGACAGACAAATCGTTGCGTGGGAGCTCCGTGCGTATCACCTCGAGTCACGCAGTCGATTCGATGCTCAAGATCGCTTTATTCAGGATCTGGCCAATGAAATATTCCATCGCGTCAATGCTATGAGATCGACGATTGATCAGCAGTTTGATAGAAATGATCGTATGGTGACTCAATACCAAAGGGAATTGATGCTACTATTGCATCATCTCATTCTCACCATCGTATATGAGACCATGGAGTCAAACTGAATATAGATGTATTCAGAGTAATTCTTATATTCCATCTATACTTTGTTTACATATAATCTGATATTTCAAGTAATTCTTATATCTCACGTCAGCTATGATTGTATAAATATTCCATGTATGCGTTTTATACTTTGATTTACATATAATCCGATATCTGCGTTTATACTCTGATTTTGTCATATATGCTTTTATATTCTGATTTTGTAATACTTCATTTATGATTTTTTCTACTATATGAAATGTGTAATAGTTCATGTATGCTTTTTTTTTACTCTATGAAATGTATTATAGTTCATGTATGCTTGTTTTAACTCTATGATTTTGTAATAATACGTGTTTTTGGTCTGAAATCTAAAAATGGACGGTTCAGACGACTTACTTCAATCAGACCAATCCTCCACAGAACTGACGCCGGACGAGATCGAAATTCTAAGTTTACTTCCGGACTCTTTAGAACAGTATTTGTTTAATCAAGAATCCCCTCCTACTTTGGATCTTTTTGAATTAGACGTAAATCCAAATATGAATTTGTTCAATCCTCTGCTAAGCCTAGACACCGATCCCGTTGTACAACACGGCGGTGTTTTAAACAACCCACCGGCGGCATGTACCGAGGCTGATCCTGACAACACAGACCACCCCGCCGGTAATGATACTCCGCAACCGTCCGTATCAGGTAACGTCGACCCTACTACACAGACTCGATTAAGCCGTACAGACGTTGACAGGTTGATTCGCGAGGGTGGGGACGTTAACGGATATCATGCTTTACCACAACCTCGTTTCAATAGCGTGACATTGAGAAGGACTACGAATATGAGAGAGATTAACTCTACAGATTTGGCCTCTTACCACGCCCGCTTACACAACATGCTTACTGGAATTGTGAATTTCGCTAGGGAATTTGACACAAATTCTCCGGTGATCAATATCACATTGATGGCTCCCAGTTTACAGATGCCCGTTAGTGGGATTTTAACCCATAGTAATAATTACAATGTGATTGGGTTTATGGATCAAATTGAAAAAGTTTTACAGAGCAACGACCGGTTACTATCTGACCAAACCGTAGAATTTGAAGCTTCCCTAGCCATGAACAGACAAGGCGGCGGTCGACGTCGGAAACTCACGGACTTGGCTGTTGATGAGGTGATCAAAAGGAAAAAGACGAGCTTATTTTGCCCGATCAATATTTCAAATAATTTGTGCTTCTCCATCTGCCTCGCCCGTTTTCTTAACCCCCAACACCCTGAGAGCGATTTAGAAAAACTGACTACCGTCATCCAAAACAGCGTCGGCTTCTCAATCCAAGACCCAATCGGTCTCTGCGACATAGCCTCGTTTGAACGAGCGCTAGACATTAAAATCGTCATATTTCACAGATGTTTGAATGCGTTCCTCGGTTCAACATATGTGTGTCCATTTTGCTACAAATCCTACACCAACCCTAGACACCATCGATGTAAGCACGCCTGCAACATCTGTTTCGACGCGGAATGTTACAGGTTCCAAGCGAGAATCATACATTGCCCCGATTGTTTGCGTTACTGTAAATCGGCTTATTGTTTCGAAATGCATTAAAAAAAAACACCTCCCGGTCAGGAATACCCCGCCTGTGATATGATCAAATACTGCAGACGTTACAGCGTTAAACCGGGCAACGAGAAAACCAAACACATATGCTCACCAGACAAATGTATGCATTGTCGAGAGCCTCTGACGGACGATGGAGCACATCAATGTTTCATACAACCTCTAGAGCTCAAGGAACCGTGTGAGAAATATATTTTTTATGATTTTGAAACGCTTTCAAAAACGGACGCCACGAGGCTAATTTTGTTTGTGCCATTTTTTTTATTTTTATTTGACCTTTATTTAACCAGGAAAATCTCTCTGAGATTAAAATCTCTTTCATAGGAGAGTCCTGGCCAAGAATGGACAGCAGTTACAGTCACACTTACAGATTAAAACAACAAATGTACAATTTAAAACACTTAAAAACAATTGCAAATCAATGAGTCTTCTTCGAATGACCGAATAATAGATTTAAAATGTTCCATAGGCAACAAAGTTTGTAATTTCAATTTTGTTTGGAGTAAATTCCATTCAAATGGAGCTGCGTACAAAAAAGCCCTTTTTCCCAATTCAGTTCTCACAAATGGGACAGAGAGAGTAAAACAATTATCAGACCGGAGGGAATATTTCCCAACACTTTTCTTTTGAATTAGACAACCTAAATATGAAGGCAACAACCCCAGAATAGTTTTATAAATGATTAAGTAAAAATGAATTTTCCTTCTAATAGACAAAGATGGCCAGGATACTCTATTATACAATATACAATGATGAGTTAAAGGTTTACTATCTGATATAAATCTTAAAGCGCTGTGATAAACAGCATCCAAAGAAGAAAGAAGCTGAGAAGAAGCAAATTGATAAACCACATCACCATAATCGAGTACAGGCAGGAAAGTAGCAGAAACTAACCTCTTTCTTACATTAAATGAAAAACAGAACTTATTTCTAAAATAAAACCCAAGCTTTACTTTTAACTGTTTTGTTAATTTAGTTATATGAGACCCAAAAGATAATTTATCATCGATAGTGATACCAAGATATTTATAATCTTTCACTAACTCAATCACATTACCTTGCAAAGTCTGAAGAGGAATTAGATTGTCTACCGGCTTTTTTCGAGCTTGAGAATAACATGATTTTAGTTTTATCAGCATTCAGAACAAGTTTTAGTGTATGAAGCCGTGACTGAAAAACATCAAATGCTGCTTGAATCAAGGCTTGCTGTTTTGAAGGTGCACCACAATACATAACAGTGTCATTTGCGTAAAAATGTAAATTAACGTCTTGATTACCATGGTCAATACTGTTTATGTAGATAGTAAATAAAAGAGGCCCTAACACGGATCCTTGAGGAACTCCTGCCATGACATTCAAAGGTCAGAAATGTACCGCCTACGGCACGGACTGCATCGCTAAGCTAATCAAACGCTTCAGACAACCCCGATACAAAGGCTAATGCTTCATCGCTCATTATGCCTCCAGATTTGACGCCTTTCTCATTCTGGAGTATTTTTGCAAAGCGGGGATCGTGCTCGAGGTCATAATGCAAGGGTGCAAACTACTCCTGATGTACGACGACGCATTTGCCCAACGATACATCGATAGCTTTTTCCCATTCGCTCTCGCCAAAATGCCCGCGGCGTTAGACTTGACGACGACTGAAAAAGGCTATTTCCCCCATCTTTTCAACAGGGTGGAAAATGAGAACTACGTCGGACCGTACCCTGACAAAAAGTTCTACAACTACGAGAACATGTCGGATAAAGACCAAGAAAAGTTTGACGCGTGGTACAGCACGGTCAAGGGCGAGCTCTTTAACTTCAGGAAAGAACTGTACGACTACGGCGTTAACGACGTCGTGTTATTGCGTGAAGGTTGCATGAAGCACAGGGCGTCATTCCTACACTGCACCCAACTCGACCCTTTTGGGTTCACGACGATCGCCAGCTGCGCAATGGGGGTCTTCAAAACACATTATCTCGCCAGAAACATGCTCGCCCTGACGCATAACAAGGCGTACATCCATCAGAATAAGTCCTACTCAAGCGGTTCGATCCAATGGCTCAAGTATATAAAAAATGGAATCGGATGAAAAAGACTGATCCCTCCGTGATAGAATTTATGGCCGATTATTCCGCCTCTGAGAGATTGAATCCGCGCGAAACGCTCTTTGGAGGTCGCACCAACTCCTATAAGCTATACCACAAAGTGAGCGGCGATGAGAAAATAACATATCTGGATTTCACCAGTCTGTAACCTTTCTGTCAGGCCAGGAAAAGCTACCCGATCGGAGACCCCGAAATCATTTTTGTAGATTTCGAACCGATTGAAAATTATTACGGACTTATCAAATCCACCGTGTACCCTCCCCGCAACTTACTGCGGAAAGGAAGTACAACTTACTTTCCGCTCGAACGGAAAACTGACTTTTCCGCTATGTAGAACCTGCTCTCAAGACCAAAACCAGACCTCGAGCTGTACCCACACGGACCAGGAAAGATCGCTCTCGGGCTGTTGGGTCAGTATCGAGCTTTTAAAAGCCATCGAGAAGGGCTATGTGGTAGCCAAGATAGACAATGTTTGGCATTTTCCACAACGGTCAGACACGTTGTTTGCCGAATACGTAAAAACCTTCTTATGTTTGAAACAACAAGCTTCGGGCTACCCTCCGAACGTCGTCACGGATGCGGAGAAAGAGGCTTACATTCGTGACTATTTTGAAAAAGAGGGTATTCAACTCGACCCGGAAAAAATCAAGTACAACGCCGCCCAAAGGGCGATCACTAAACTAATTCTGAATAGTTTGGTCACCACTTTGTAAGGTCCAGGCACCCGGCCCAAGGAAGGTATCTGGTGCTGGATGAAGGTTTCCTGCATGTTCTGTCTTTGAGCGCGTAGAGTTATTCATTTTAGGTTAAACTCAAATCTGACTCCATTTTATTATTTAATCTGACTCCATTTTAGTATGACCTCGAATTTAGGTTGAAATGCAAATTGGTTGTATGCCTTTTTAATTAATATTCTTCTGACATTTGATTATTCTAGTTAACTCTATTTTTATATTAACTCATTCATTCGGGTGCTCATGTTGCTAACAAGGATACAACTTAATCTACTAGTCAATAATTACAGAGCAAGACAGAATAAAATCAAAATGTAACAATTTATTTACAGTCAGGTAGATATGCATTTTGCCAATTACATATCCAATTGAAACACATCAAATCATATCAATACAAAACATCAAATTCTCAAAGATGAATCTAAAAGTAAAATATGCATACCTGACCTTAGAAAATACATAGTATGAAGTGAAGAGACACACAACACACTACGGGCTTTCTACACAAATCGCCCTGATCCTTTTGCTGCAATCCTTTAAATACCTCAGACCAAGACAAACATCCCCCGAGATGAAGACAGAAACTAACAATTGGAATTTGCATTACCTCAGGTCCCAAGCCTGGGTGGTTTTACAACTCAATGGGAACAGGGGGTAATTTACATAGAGGACCCTAGGAAAGGGCACTCCCATCACAGTAATCAAGATATCTCCTGACTCTTCAGATCTGTATTATCTTCTAATCTACTTTTGTGAGAGTGAGACCATTGTACCAGTTGCACTGAGACATTTCCAATGATACTACACATGAGTGTTAGTTCACTTGCATTTACATTTTCATGTAATCATTTTGAGCAGACTGAGTAGAAGGAAGAATGGGTGAAGGGATTTGAAATGAAACAAATGGCCAGAAGGGGAGGAGGTCTCCTGCTCCTCCACTCTGTGGGGTGTCTCGAAGATACCCGTGTATGTTTGTATTGTCTGTTTCTCAGGAGATCAAAGTATCTCAGGTTCTTTCGTCCTTACAGTTCCTCCGTTTGACCCCCAATGGGTCACATTCAGATGAATCCAATGGGGTCACCGTTAGATGATTGTTTATCTTTCAGATGTTATCTCAAAATTGTCTTTGTGATGTAAGCAGCTTTAGAAACCTTCTGAGGGCTGTATTCATCTGCAGAACACTCAGTCTCAGTATGTGTGTGTTGCTTGAGTTTGGCAGGTGGATGAATGTCTCCAGGGTTTCTACCTGTGGTTGAGCTCAGCATGTGAGCACAGTTAAGTGGGTCAATCTGAGCCTTTACAACTTGTTCAGTTAACGTGTCTTTCCTTTGTGGAGAAACCTCTGCTCCTTATGGCACCTTCTCTAGGACGGTAGTCTGACCCATCTTCGTGAATCCTCTCACCTCCAGCGGTGCAGTTTTTTAAGCAGACTTCAGTAGGTGAAGGTGTTCTCCTTGCTCCTTGATTTGTGTGGGACACCTGAAAAGCATCTTAGTGGCCATTCAATGACTGAATTCTGATCAGCTTCATTTCATCACCCATGGATTAAGATAGAAACGTCATAAGTTAACATAAGAGCAATAAAACAAAAAAGAAACCTGATGAATTCATGTCAGCCAGTGCAAGTGGTACATCTGATGTTAAAAGTGGTCCTATGTAAACATAAATTTTGGTATGAATATATATCAGTATAACTTGAGCATTAATTTAGAGGTATGCATCAATAAACGTCATATAATTACTATAAGAATAATATTCAAACACAATTATGAAGGTATATACAATAATCACACTGTTAATTCAGGAATTTTCTATTTAAAGTCACTTTAGAAGATGTAAGGTTTTAAAGAAGTGACTTAGAACACAATTAAAACATTTTTCTACAATGTAAATCCTAAATTCCTTGTAACAGGTGTGTGTGTGTGTGTGTGTGTGTGTGCGTGTGCGTGTGTGTGTGTGTGTGTGTGTGTGTGTGTGTGAGTGGGTATCTGATATAAAGGTTAAGTCACAGTTGATGGTTTGGTAAAGTTTCAAATTTTATGATTGATTTGATAGAGATGAAGTGCAGGCACATCATATTTGATCATTTTAATAATGTTTATTGTCATTAGTGATGTGTTGGGAAACCAGGGGCCCTCTGGCTTGTCAACCATCCTAATAACAATCTAAAATATTCAAAATGTAAAATTGTAAAGGCTTGTCTGCCTCTGTGTTAAAAAATTTGCACCATCGATCTGTGACTTGTCGTACAAATGTGTTACAGTGTTCCATTAGTTTTTTAGACAGTTGCAAATAGTAGATATTTTATATCTTTTGGCAATGTAATTAATTCTATTGTCCTGTGTGTGTGAGGCTATGTGGTTCTGTCAGTGTGATGATGGACATTAGATCTTTAGTGGAGTACCACGTTTGTGATCTAAGCCATCATTGTCTTCTGATTGTAGTGTACAGACTGGATAGTCTAGGTGAGGTGATGATGCAATGGGTGAAATGTATGTTCTATGGTCATGTCTGGGAGATGAATGGATTCTAATCTATAGCAATCTGTGTTGCAAAAATTTTGTTCCGGTTCTAATCCGGGAGGCCATGTAGATATTTGTGTGGTGATGTTCTCCTGTGAGGTGTGAATGGCCCCTTCAAGTGTCTTCACATTCATCTCCCGCATTTCAGGTTATGTAACAATTCTGTTGTCCTGGCTTGGTGCAGAGGGGACAAGACACCCTCCTGGTATCTGTCCTCCAAAGAATTGCAGTGGTCAACCTGAGACAGAAAAAGATACAAAGATAACCACAGTTAATTTTGAACTTTTCATCAGTTTAGTGCTCTGGCATGTGGAATTACTTTAACTACATTCATCCTCATGTACTGCAGTTTTAATCCAGATGTCACATGAAACGGAGTTCGGTTGGTCAGATCTGAATTACTGCTCCTGTTTCAGTGCAGTCTGAGTGTGTAACACCTGATGCTGCTCTTGCAGTAGAGCCCTCACAGTCTGCTGTGTCATGAGCATTGGAGACCCCAGTTCTACTGGGGACATTTTCTAGATTAATTGGTGTTTTTATCACCCATGTCATCATGCATTCCAATGGACCAATGTCCATGGCTTTAGTTGCTGTTGCTCTCATTACAGTCAGATCTGTGGGCAGAAATGTGTTCACCTGTTTTGGTGTTGTCTGTTTGACAATTGTTGTTTTATGGTGTTGTTCACACATGCAGATCTCTGTGGCACATAAGAACTTCTTGTATTTTACACCCCCCTCTCATTATTTTTCAAGTCAATTTAAAAGATTAAAAGATCAAATGGTGTTTTGTGGCTGTATACGACTGTGGCTTTGTGTAAATGCTGTCATGCTCCAAACAAAGGAAAGGAAGTTTTACAATTGTTATGTAAATTTGGTCCTGTTGCTGTAACAGGTAATAGCCTCTAAGAGCAAGTGTGAGGTGAGATCTGGCTCAAAATACTTCCATAAAATGTTTTTATTATTACAAGATTAGCTGCAAATTCGGAGTTTCCATTTCCAAATAATGTTAGCCATTCTCTCTGATCAGATCAAATTTTTAGTTGGTGCTCCTCAGTGAAGGATGAATTGGTTTGCTATCGCTTGTGCCACACTATTGAAATGAAATCACACTTCCTCCCTTTTGGCACTGTGAAGCAAATCAATCTGCCACATGGTTTAAGTTCTCACATGTGAGGAGAGCATTTTCATTAAGACATTTATGAAATCACACTGTGGCCACGTGGCTATTCTATGCTCCTCTACATGGTTTAACTGCAGCTATACAGAAAATAGCAGAGTGTACCACTCAGGAGACAAACAAATTCAACACAGACACACATGTAACTTGAAATTGCGATGCAATTCCAGTATTAAAGTTATTCCAATTTTACACAAGACACATGGTCTAGAATGCATGTAGCATCTACAACCTTAAACCTAAGTGTTTACACACTTACAGTAAAGCAGTCATGTGTTTTTTAAAGAATAAACTAAACTAAGCTATGTGTACATTTAGTAGCACAAACAACTATAATGTGTTTTCTATGCTCACAATGTTCAGCACAATTATAAATTTGAAAATGCAAGCAGGATTATTGAAATTTGGATGTTTCCATATTAAACTCATTGCTATTAAACTGCTAACCCACTAGTAAGTGAAGTCAGTAGCTGAAGGCCTTGCATTAACAATGCAGTCAACTCACTAAGAGTGTTACCTGAGGTAGACTTGTTACATGTCAACCCCTGATCTTTTCCTTTAGAAAGTGATATCTTACGTTTCTGAAAATAAGGTGGAGGTCTACTCCTTCCCAGTGACCAGCATTTTTCCTCTGTATGGCCTATTTTCTGACAGGAAGAACAAAACCTGCTATCTTTGCCACAGGTTTGTTTGCTGTGTTCTCCTGAAGTTTGAGGATTTTTATGAATCTCTAATGCTTTTTTTACACCTTGCGCACTGGTCCACGACTCTGCGCTATTATGGTGCTGCATCTCCTTAAGAACTGAAATCGGCACACTATCTTGAGCAGTGGAACAGGCTTCCTCTGAACTAAAAGTTCTAGATTCATCACAGCAAGTCACCTCCTCCAAGAAGTGGACATGCTTTTCAGCCCCATTGCTTTTAGAATAATTCCCTTCTGTCATCCACTGTGCAGATGCAGTGGTTTGGGGCTTTGATTTCCATCTGTTTTCTATCCTTGAACCCCAATCTACAATCGCTCTGAATGTGTTTTCGGCTGAATCTGCTCCGTTTAACAAAGCATTTTGGACTGGAGTGCCAGCATTGTTCTTTATGAGTTGTAACAATGGTTCGTGATCACGGCTTGCATTTTCTAGACCGGAATATTCTTTGTATGTCGTCCACAGACGTTCGGCGAATGTTTCAAACGGTTCATTGCTTTCCTGCTTAATTTGTAGTATCCTGCTCCAATCTGCACTTGTTGGACCCCTTATATCTAGCAATGCCTGTTTTAATCGTTCAAAGATACTTTCGTCAGTTTCGTTATTGTTTCGCTTGATTATGTCTCCAGATTTCATTTGAGGGGTTAATTTAGATCGGAGTTCTTCAGGAATGGTTAAGAGTGCGATTTGCCATACATCCCTAGTTTCCAATTTATACACTGTGGCTTGTAGCATCGGTGTTTCCCAATAGGGTTGGAATGGCCCTCTTCTGGGCATCATTCCCACAATCTGTTTGTGTGTTGTACACTCTTCGCATGTTAATGGGCGGCTAATCGTGGTTATTTCATCGTTTGTATTTGTTATGGTTTTGAGTACAGCAATTTTAACTGATTTGGAGGGTTTTTCGCTGGATTTTGCTCTGGTTTTAATCGGACTTCGCTGATTTTGTTCTCCGTGTCTCTGAACGGGATCTCGGTTTCTCTGAGAATCTAATGCGGCAACATCATCATCGTCACTATCGCTGTTTCTTTCATAATCAAAGGTTTCATGCACTGCCGCTTGCTTAACTGCAGCCACTGGGAAGCCTGCATTATTACAGCAGTCTTCAAGAGCTGATATATAATTATTGCCGGTTTGGAGTTTCTTTTGAAGCCCTTCGAGTTTTCTTGACATCATCTCACTCTGTCTTGCCCAACCTTGTCTTTCGAATGTAAATGCCTCGACCTGTGCTCTTAGTTTTTGCAATTCTTCAGAGCGCCCTTTTTCAATTTCTTTGATGCTTGTTATTGTTCGTTTGTTTTCAGCTATTGTCTCGAGGTCATTTTTACGAAGCAGGTAGACGATAGCAGTTGGGATATTCTTATATTTCGATTTAGATGCCATTTTTTTTGCCCTCGGCCAAAAACCAAGCTACAATTTCGTTGTTTTTCCATTTAAGATTGAATCCTTTATCGTTTAAACTAAGAAGTGTGTCTTTTATTTGTAATGCCTGAATTTCCATGATCTCCTGATCTACACTGTCACTGTATTGTCCCTGAAAAGCCATGTTTCCCGGTTAATTCTCCCCCCACCGGATTTCTACGGTCTCCGGTCTAACAATGGGTATGTCGACCCGTTCTAAAAATGTGTCTGTATGTGAAATGCAAAAAGCTTTCCCTCAACACTTCTAATAAGAAAAAGAAATGAACTTACCGCAGCAGTTGTAGACAGGGAATAAGCTCAAACCTTATATCTTCAGAGAGAATCAAATTGAAATTAGCGCTGGAAAGACGTCACTCGCATAATTAGGGAGATCACGTCGGCGGGGTCACCACTTTGTAAGGTCCAGACACCCGGCCCAAGGAAGGTATCCGGTGCTGGATGAAGGTTTCCTGTGTGTTCTGTCTTTCAGCGCGTATAGTTATTCATTTTAGGTTAAACTCAAATCTGACTCCATTTTATTATTTAATCTGACTCCATTTTAGTATGACCTCGAATTTAGGTTGAATTGCAAATTGGTTGTATGCCTTTTTAATTAATATTCTTCTGACATTTGATTATTCTAGTTAACTCTATTTTTATATTAACTCATTCATTCGGGTGCTCATGTTGCTAACAAGGATACAACGTAATCTACTAGTCAATAATTACAGAGTAAGACAGAATAGAATCAAAATGTAACAATTTATTTACAGTCAGGTAGATATGTATTTTGCCAATTACATATCCAATTGAAACACATCAAATCATATCAATACAAAACATCAAATTCTCAAAGATGAATCTAAAAGTAAAATATGCATACCTGACCTTAGAAAATACATAGTATGAAGTGAAGAGACACACAACACACTACGGGCTTTCTGGCTACAGAAATCGCCCTGATCCTTTTGCTGCAATCCTTTAAATACCTCAGACCAAGACAAACATCCCCCGAGATGAAGACAGAAACTAACAATTGGAATTTGCATTACCTCAGGTCCCAAGCCTGGGTGGTTTTACAACTCAATGGGAACAGGGGGTAATTTACATAGAGGACCCTAGGAAAGGGCACTCCCATCACAGTAATCAAGATATCTCCTGACTCTTCAGATCTGTATTATCTTCTAATCTACTTTTGTGAGAGTGAGACCATTGTACCAGTTGCACTGAGACATTTCCAATGATACTAGACATGAGTGTTAGTTCACTTGCATTGACATTTTCATGTAATCATTTTGAGCAGACTGAGTAGAAGGAAGAATGGGTGAAGGGATTTGAAATGAAACAAATGGCCAGAAGGGGAGGAGGTCTCCTGCTCCTCCACTCTGTGGGGTGTCTCGAAGATGCCCGTGTGTTTGTATTGTCTGTTTCTCAGGAGATCGAAGTATCTCAGGTTCTTTCGTCCTTACAGTGGGGACGCTTCTCTTTAAGACCGAACTTACCTCAAACGATTCTGGTGCGCGAGCCCGAAGATTTCACCAGAATCGTTTTTGGCAACACCGACACCTTGTCCTATTTCTCATTCGTCTCAGACGACGTAGCTCTAGTCCAGCATAAACCCGACAAGGACAATGTTTGCAAGGCGCGCGACATCAATGTTTTTGTAGGCGCTTTCACTACAGCGCACGCCCGACTGGAATCGTAGGAAGTGATGGATAGACTAGGCGTACGATGGCTATACTCTGACACCGACAGCGTCATATTCGTGTCTAGGGACGGCGACTGGGAGCCTCCTTTTGGTGATCATTTAGGGGAGCTGACGAGCGAATTGGACCCCGACGATCATATAACGACCTTCTGTGCCAGTGGTCCCAAATCATACGCTTTCGAGACGGTCAAAGGTAAAGTCTCCATGAAAGCTAAGGGCATAACTCTGAATGCTAAAAAATCCAAAGCTATCTGTCTCGAATCCCTGATTGGTCTGGTTGACAGCTATGTGACGTCTCACGATAGATCCAAATACATCCTGGCTCAGATGGAAAACATTGTGAGGGATAAAAAGACTTTAACATTACAAAACAAATCAGTCGTTAAAAGGTTTAAGGTCGTCTGCGATAAACGTCGGCTTTTAAGCGATTATACCACGCTTCCTTACGGCTACTGATCAGATGGCGATGCACAGAGGGTCTCAGGTTGTGTCCGATTTTGATTTCAGACTTCAACACCCTTTCAGCTGCGTTGTATCTGGACCGTCCAATTCTGGAAAGTCTTATTTTGTGAAACTTTAGTTGGAAAAAGGTTTGAATATAATTTCGAAGAAAATTGAAAACATTGTTTGGTTGTAAGATTGTTGGCAAACTTTGTACGATGATTTACTTCAATTGTATGACATTAAATATATATTATACAGGGAATACCCCAGAGTCTGAATGATGATGATTTACTGCCTGTTACCACCGCCAACCTTCTCGTCGTCGACGATCTCATGGAACAAGCTAGCGCTAACGTCGAACTGCAGCGCGTGTTCACTCAATACTGTCACCATCGTAATCTCAGTTCTATTTACATAGTGCAAAATTTATTCGCGCAGGGAAAGTCGAGTCGAACCATCAGCTTAAACGCCAATTAAATGATCCTGTTTAAAAATCCTCGGGACCTCCATCAAGTGGCGATGCTAGGTCGTCAAATGTACCCCGGAAACACAAAATACTTTATGGAGTGTTATCACAACGCGGTCGACCGACCTTTCAGCTATCTAATGATAGACTATAAAGTGAAAACTCCGGAGCAGTACCGTCTCAGAACAGGATTGCTTTCAGACCGTTTTTTCGGGTTTATATCCCTAAAAAAAGAAGAGCGTGATCACCATGTCCGCCAGGCTTTGTAAGCATCTGCCGGTGTTAAAAAATGTTACATAAAGCCACTCCTAAACAACGACGCCTTCTTTTACAATCGGCGTCCGACGAATTCATTATAGCGCTCTGCGAAGTGGCTCTAAACATCCTCTACGGCATCATTCCGGTGAGCAGGCAACAGTACCAAAAACTGAAAAAGAGAAAAGTCGATATTAAATTTGTAGCCGATAAAAAAAAAATCGGCATAGCGGCCAAGAAACGAGTCTTCAACCAGAAGGGAGGGTTACTGCTACCGCTCCTCAGCGTCGCCGTGACGTTTCTCACCAGCTTGATAGCGAATCGTTAGGATGGAGTATGCCGAAAAGATGTATTTAGTCCCTCACCATCAACTGGATAAGCTCAAGAGTGAAAATGCTCGCGAGAACATTCAACAGACCGTGGAGAGCGATTTGGACACCGCCATAAGAAATATTTTACGCCACGACGATTTGAATCCTTACGAAAAAGTCAAACTTTACAGCCAAACCCTGGACAGGTTTTTGAACGTCGTTAAACAAGGGGATCGTTAGAGCGGTGTTTTAACGCTTTCGTTACCCGATCTTGATCCCGGTCATAAAGACGAATCGCCGACTACCACTAACGTCGAAGACGGTAAAGCCGAGGAGGCTGTCGTCGCCGAAGTTCTGAAGAACGTGCTGTCAAGAAGCGTGAAAAACAGCAGATACATATTAGACAAGATGTCTAAAGCTAAAGGACTAAGCTCGTGGAACGAATCCGGGGAGTTTGTGTTCAGGGATAAATCCGTACAAGGTTCGCACATGGTCGATTTGTTAAAAAATGTTACGGCCCCGCAAAACGTTAGGGATGAACGGAGACCTCCGGGATGGTCGGAGTTTCTACGCGCCTTTGGCGAATTAAACATCCCTTTTTCTACGGTGCCAAGCCAACAGGTCAGACGTACGATTAACTCTATAGAATAAACCCGTAGAACCCCCATCACCGTCTGTTAGACCTTATAAAAGAAAAATAAAAGGGAGAAGATATTCACCTCCCTCGGGTCCAGATTTTGAAGACTCGCAGTTTAAATCGCCGACTATCGACCTACGGCAATGGCTTGAAATGTAATGACTCCTTAGATTTTGCACGAGCATTAATTTGTATCTTATGATTAAATAAATAAAAGACGATAAGAAAAATATAATGGTTTAAGCTTTTTTATTTATACGTCAAACATGTCTGCACACAATGAACGCACGATAACATTTTATCATTACAAACATGCAGTCTCAAACTCTTCACAAAGAGGGACACCATTTTATCATTTTTAATATAATCATCGTTGTATAGTTTCATCACGTGGTTATAGTCGCGACCTCTGGCTAGATGATATAGAAAAAACACACAGTGCTGTCCGCAGGTATCCGATGAATAATCCTGGACGCGTCTGTCGGAGTATAATACGTCAACGTCGTTGACGTCTAGAAAGTTAATGATGCTGATTGGAAAGCGGGGGCTGTCGGGCGGATTGCCGAAGCTGTCAAAAAAACAAGCGGTCCCATCTCGGGCTAAATAAACGGCTTACCAATGTTGGCCCGGCAATCGAGCCGGATGGGTATTAACAACGCAGAACGATGGTAAGATCCTCAACGGTTTTTTGTGTAGTTGATCGCTCGGCAGAACCCCGAGAAAATGAGTCCCGCATGCTATTTTATCCACGATAGCTGTGAGTTGTAGCGTGTTCATCGATCAGTACCTGTCTGCGGTTAGACACTTCAATGAGGCTGTCGAATACGGCGTAAATTATTAAATTAACGGTATTCGGCAGAGCTTGTCTGAAACGAGCTTCGACTCTGATGTTCCCGGACTTAATGAGGGAAATGTGCTGACCGGAGTCCTCGTCAGGCGTCAGGTTAAATGCGTAGAGCATGTATCCGTTCAGGAAATCATTCCTGCCGATACAGAGCGGTTGATCTTTAAGGTGTCTCCCGGTCATCATCGCCAGCTGATAATATTCGCGCACCGCCAAACCGGCGTCGAAATTAGGTTGTAGAGGCTTGGCGGGAAATTGTTGACCGTCCAAGTAGACCGCAAGGAATTCCAGATTGAAATGTTTGAACGCGAATGGATTTTTCTCGTAGGAACCGGTGAATGCGTCGTTATCGACCATACCGATAACTATAGACTTTGGCAGCGTTCCTAGAAACAGATTTTCTTGATTGGAAACGCGAGAGCCGGCGGGTATGGAGAACGATTTTAGACAGACCCTATCGATGGGGTACTTGGCCGTGGTCGAGAGCAGCGTCTGGGCGTGAGCCAGTCTCACCGGGGGTGATAAGGAAACTTTTTTGACAAATAGGGACGCCGCCGCTATATGTAATTTGTAAGCCACGTCGTCTGACCTCATCAGACAGAATTCATCCTTTGCCCTTATGAACCGTAATTTTAAATCCAATCCATTAATTAAAAGTTTCTCTTGAAAGAATATATCGCTGTGTATGGGGGCTAGCAGTTCCACCTCGCTGCTTCGGCTGGTGTAGAGCGATCTCTTCGTAAACCCCTCGTTACGGCCTGTGGGGTCATTTACATCCATGTAACCGGTTGTGTCTTTGTGAAACAGCCCGGCGCTGAAAATACTTTCCAGCGTATCTTTACCGTAGTTGAGCAGACTTTCGATGATGCAGCGATACGGATGAGTTCCGGAGCTCTGAGATATCAGGCGGTCGCCGAGGGTTATAAACCAGACTGTTTTTTGATCATTAAAAAATATATACTTTTGATGTGCAATTGTTTAGTCATTGAGACTGTAATCGAAGGCTTTTTTTTTTTTTTTTTACATAAATCCATTCTGGAAAATGGTTTATACAGCCCACATACATAGAACAGGCAGATATTTTGCTATTGAATGTTGTGTAAGTGCAGTTTACAGGAAATGGGTCTAATATCCAGTTTATTTTCAAAATCAAAATATCGGCTTATAAATCGGCTCTTTTCGAGTTAATATCGGCATCGGCGCCCAAAAACCCATATCGGTCAGGCTCTAATATATATATATATATATATATATATATATATATATATGTATGTATGTATATAAATAAACATTCTTGAATCATTCTTGTGTTTTGTCTTGCCTCTCAACAACTTTTAAAATATTGGCAGTAATTTAGTGACTCGATACGCTGATTCCAACTTTAACTTACCTGATAATGAGCTAATTCACCTTAAGGAAGTGAATCAATATACTGTATAATTCAAGAGACTTTTCAAGAGACAATTCAAGACTTTTAAGGTTCTTCAATTGTTTTAACATTGATATACATCAATTTTACAAAATTGACATTTCATTTATATTTCGTGTAAATTCATGTTTAAATTTAAAATTGTGACTCAAAGCACACTTAGTAATTAAACTCTGCTGCATTTTGAATCAAAAATCACATTTAAAAACAAATGCTACTGAGATTAATATATTGATGCTATATACAAAGTAACGTGACTGCAAACTAAACCAACAGGATACTAGAACTGCGTTCCTGAAACTGCAGCCATCGCTATATTAGCCAGTACGGTAGGTGGCGCTGTCAGGAAAAACTAAGGTCCTCCGGTTGTGCAGGAACATACTATTGGAATTAGGTGGTCTCCCTTTCCTATTGATCTGTAATTATAATATTGCTAGAATCCCATACAATTTATCTAAATTTCACAAACAGGCATTACTTGCATGGTCATTAATCTTTAAGCACAATTTCTCCCCTCACCGGTACTTCATTTGGAACAATCAAGACATTGTATATAAGAGAAAATCTTTGTTTTTTAGTAGTTGGTTTGAGAAAAACATTCTGGTTGTTTCCCAGTTATTTAACTCAGAAGGTTTTCTTTTAAGTTACGAAGAATGTTTATGTAAATTTAATTTTCCAGTAACTCCCAAAGAATTTTCCATTGTCATGGATGCTATTCCTAAAGGAGCTGTTATGCTTTTAAGGGACTCTGTTAGATCATCCAGCGCTTTATCTATTTCTTTAGACCCATTTGAAATCCCTGTATGCTTTGCTATGCTTTCTGTTACCTTCTTCATCACGTAACTTTAAGATTAGATCACTTTTTCAAAAGGAGCTTGTAACAACTCCTTATGTTGTGTTTTATTGGAGGAATGTGGTTGATCATATTGATTGGAAAAAAGTATGGAATCTGTCTTCGAAATACATAATAACAAACAAGGTTAGAGAGATCTCATTCAAATTATTACACAGATTTTACCCAACTAATGTTTTTTTGAAAATATTTAAATCAGGCATCGATACAAGCTGTTGTATTTGTGGTGACCCTAATGAAACAGATGTACATATATTTTGGGATTGTCCTCACACACAGCAATTTTGGATTGAATTCTGTAGTGTTGTCAATCGCAGTGTGCTCCATGGTTTCTCTCTGCTTTTTAAGGATGTACTGTTTGGCTTCTTTAATATACCAAAAGATAAAATTAAGGAATATTTGCAAAATTTCAAATTCACCGTAGTAAATTCAATCGTCAAAATCCTTTATATATTGTTTTTGAAAAAGAGGCTCAACAGTATATTCAAACTATTTCATCTTCTAAGAATCTCAAAGCTTGTAAAACGATTCATTTATTTAATATTTTTAATTTATTTTGTTAAAGTTTTTGTTTTGTTTTATTTATTTACTGTTATATGTCTATAAATGATGCTTTGCGTGTAATGTCACCTCTTTGCACGTGATGTTGATATTATCTGTATTTGTATTTTTGGTACCTTGGCATTAATAAAAAAAATAAATAAATAAAAAGTCAGTTTATAGCCTACCGTTAGCATTTTATATCTGACGGCTTTATTTAGGCTTTAAAATGTATTAATTTTGGAGTAATTTGTAAATATAATCTTGATAAACAAAATGTATAAGGGTCATAACCCTTTTTTGAACACATATCTTATTTTTTGCGATTTTCCAAAAGTCTATGGGGAAAATGCATGGCTTTTCGATCGAGGGAACCGGCTAGCACTTTTTTCCAGGGATTTCAGAACAGCGTAACAAATTTTGCGTCGTCGGGCAGGCGTGGCCTATTTGATAATTTGCATAGGTCAACGACCATGCGCAGATGGAAGGAAAGCCGTTCACTAAAATTGCTTCAAATAGCGTTACTTCTCAGAGATTGTGGGTGTTTTTCATATTATATTCATACTGTTACAACTGAAGGTTACCTTTCCGCGATCGAGAGGTGTTTCGTGTCAAATTAAATTCATACAGTTAAAATTACATTACATTAACACTGTTATAACTTCAGATACCTGTCCTGATCTCAGGTGTTTCATGTCAAATTACATTAATACAGTTACAACTTTAGATACCTGTCCTGATCTCAGGTGTTTCATATAAAATGTAAATACAGTTACAACTTCAGACACCTGTCCTGATCTCAGGTGTTTCATGTAAAATGTAAATTAATACAGTTATATCTTCAGATCCCTGTCCTGTTCTCAGGTGTTTCGTGTAAAATGTAAATTAATACAGTTATAACTTCAGATACCTGTCCTGATCTCAGGTGTTTCATGTAAAATGTAAATTAATACAGTTATATATTCAGATCCCTGTCCTGATCTCAGGTGTTTCATGTCAAATGTAAATTAATACAGTTATAACTTCAGATCCCTGTCCTGATCTCAGGTGTTTCATGTCAAATGTAAATTAATACAGTTATAACTTCAGATCCCTGTCCTGATCTCAGGTGTTTCATGTCAAATTACATTAATACAGTTATATCTTCAGATCCCTGTCCTGATCTCAGGTGTTTCATGTCAAATGTAAATTAATACAGTTATATCTTCAGATCCCTGTCCTGATCTCAGGTGTTTCATGTCAAATGTAAATTAATACAGTTATAACTTCAGATCCCTGTCCTGATCTCAGGTGTTTCATGTCAAATTACATTAATACAGTTATATCTTCAGATCCCTGTCCTGATCTCAGGTGTTTCATGTCAAATGTAAATTAATACAGTTATATCTTCAGATCCCTGTCCTGATCTCAGGTGTTTCATGTCAAATTACATTAATACAGTTATATCTTCAGATCCCTGTCCTGATCTCAGGTGTTTTGTGTAAAATGTAAATTAATACCGTTATAACTTCAGATACCTGTCCTGATCTCAGGTGTTTCATGTCAAATGTAAATTAATACAGTTATATCTTCAGATCCCTGTCCTGATCTCAGGTGTTTCATGTCAAATGTAAATTAATACAGTTATATCTTCAGATCCCTGTCCTGATCTCAGGTGTTTCATGTCAAATGTAAATTAATACAGTTATAACTTCAGATCCCTGTCCTGATCTCAGGTGTTTCATGTCAAATTACATTAATACAGTTATATCTTCAGATCCCTGTCCTGATCTCAGGTGTTTCATGTCAAATGTAAATTAATACAGTTATATCTTCAGATCCCTGTCCTGATCTCAGGTGTTTCATGTCAAATTGCATTAATACAGTTATATCTTCAGATCCCTGTCCTGATCTCAGGTGTTTTGTGTAAAATGTAAATTAATACAGTTATATCTTCAGATCCCTGTCCTGATCTCAGGTGTTTCATGTCAAATTACATTAATACAGTTATAAGATCCCTGTCCTGATCTCAAGTGTTTCATGTCAAATGTAAATTAATACAGTTTCATCTTCAGATCCCTGTCCTGATCTCAGGTGTTTCATGTCAAATTACATTAATACAGTTATATCTTCAGATCCCTGTCCTGATCTCAGGTGTTTCATGTCAAATTACATTAATACAGTTATATCTTCAGATCCCTGTCCTGATCTCAGGTGTTTTGTGTAAAATGTAAATTAATACAGTTATAACTTCAGATACCTGTCCTGATCTCAGGTGTTTTGTGTAAAATGTAAATTAATACAGTTATATCTTCAGATCCCTGTCCTGATCTCAGGTGTTTCATGTCAAATGTAGATTAATACAGTTATGACTTCAGATCCAGTCCTGATCTCAGGTGTTTCATGTCAAATTACATGAATACAGTTATATCTTCAGATCCCTGTCCTGATCTCAGGTGTTTTGTGTAAAATGTAAATTAATACCGTTATATCTTCAGATCCTTGTCCTGATCTCAGGTGTTTCATTTCAAATGTAAATTAATACAGTTATAACTTCAGATCCCTGTCCTGATCTCAGGTGTTTCATGTCAAATGTAAATTAATACAGTTATAACTTCAGATCCCTGTCCTGATCTCAGGTGTTTCATGTCAAATTACATTAATACAGTTATATCTTCAGATCCCTGTCCTGATCTCAGGTGTTTCATGTCAAATGTAAATTAATACAGTTATATCTTCAGATCCCTGTCCTGATCTCAGGTGTTTCATGTCAAATGTAAATTAATACAGTTATAACTTCAGATCCCTGTCCTGATCTCAGGTGTTTCATGTCAAATTGCATTAATACAGTTATATCTTCAGATCCCTGTCCTGATCTCAGGTGTTTTGTGTAAAATGTAAATTAATACAGTTATATCTTCAGATCCCTGTCCTGATCTCAGGTGTTTCATGTCAAATGTAAATTAATACAGTTTCATCTTCAGATCCCTGTCCTGATCTCAGGTGTTTCATGTCAAATTACATTAATACAGTTATATCTTCAGATCCCTGTCCTGATCTCAGGTGTTTCATGTCAAATTACATTAATACAGTTATAAGATCCCTGTCCTGATCTCAAGTGTTTCATGTCAAATGTAAATTAATACAGTTTCATCTTCAGATCCCTGTCCTGATATCAGGTGTTTCATGTCAAATTACATTAATACAGTTATATCTTCAGATCCCTGTCCTGATCTCAGGTGTTTCATGTCAAATTACATTAATACAGTTATATCTTCAGATACCTGTCCTGATCTCAGGTGTTTTGTGTAAAATGTAAATTAATACAGTTATATCTTCAGATCCCTGTCCTGATCTCAGGTGTTTCATGTCAAATGTAGATTAATACAGTTATGACTTCAGATCCCAGTCCTGATCTCAGGTGTTTCATGTCAAATTACATGAATACAGTTATATCTTCAGATCCCTGTCCTGATCTCAGGTGTTTTGTGTCAAATGTAAATTAATACAGTTATATCTTCAGATCCTTGTCCTGATCTCAGGTGTTTCATTTCAAATGTAAATTAATACAGTTATAACTTCAGATCCCTGTCCTGATCTCAGGTGTTTCATGTCAAATGTAAATTAATACAGTTATAACTTCAGATCCCTGTCCTGATCTCAGGTGTTTCATGTCAAATGTAAATTAATACAGTTATAACTTCAGATCCCTGTCCTGATCTCAGGTGTTTCATGTCAAATGTAAATTAATACAGTTATATCTTCAGATCCCTGTCCTGATCTCAGGTGTTTCATGTCAAATGTAAATTAATACAGTTATATCTTCAGATCCCTGTCCTGATCTCAGGTGTTTCATGTCAAATTACATTAATACAGTTATATATTCAGATCCCTGTCCTGATCTCAGGTGTTTTGTGTAAAATGTAAATTAATACAGTTATAACTTCAGATCCCTGTCCTGAACTCAGGTGTTTCATGTTAAATTACTTTAATACAGTTATATCTTCAGATCCCTGTCCTGATCTCAGGTGTTTTGTGTAAAATGTAAATTAATACAGTTATATCTTCAGATCCCTGTCCTGATCTCAGGTGTTTCATGTCAAATTACATTAATACAGTTATAACTTCAGATCCCTGTCCTGATCTCAGGTGTTTCATGTCAAATTACATTAATACAGTTACAACTTTAGATACCTGTCCTGATCTCAGGTGTTTCATATAAAATGTAAATACAGTTACAACTTCAGACACCTGTCCTGATCTCAGGTGTTTCATGTAAAATGTTAATTAATACAGTTATATCTTCAGATCCCTGTCCTGTTCTCAGGTGTTTCGTGTAAAATGTAAATTAATACATATAAATTCAGATACCTGTCCTGATCTCAGGTGTTTCATGTAAAATGTAAATTAATACAGTTATATCTTCAGATCCCTGTCCTGATCTCAGGTGTTTCATGTCAAATGTAAATTAATACAGTTATAACTTCAGATCCCTGTCCTGATCTCAGGTGTTTCATGTCAAATGTAAATTAATACAGTTATATCTTCAGATCCCTGTCCTGATCTCAGGTGTTTCATGTCAAATTACATTAATACAGTTATATCTTCAGATCCCTGTCCTGATCTCAGGTGTTTTGTGTAAAATGTAAATTAATACAGTTATATCTTCAGATCCCTGTCCTGATCTCAGGTGTTTCATGTCAAATGTAAATTAATACAGTTATAACTTCAGATCCCTGTCCTGATCTCAGGTGTTTCATGTCAAATTGCATTAATACAGTTATATCTTCAGATCCCTGTCCTGATCTCAGGTGTTTCATGTCAAATTACATTAATACAGTTATATATTCAGATCCCTGTCCTGATCTCAGGTGTTTTGTGTAAAATGTAAATTAATACAGTTATAACTTCAGATCCCTGTCCTGAACTCAGGTGTTTCATGTTAAATTACTTAATACAGTTATATCTTCAGATCCCTGTCCTGATCTCAGGTGTTTTGTGTAAAATGTAAATTAATACAGTTATATCTTCAGATCCCTGTCCTGATCTCAGGTGTTTCATGTCAAATTACATTAATACAGTTATAACTTCAGATCCCTGTCCTGATCTCAGGTGTTTCATGTCAAATTACATTAATACAGTTACAACTTTAGATACCTGTCCTGATCTCAGGTGTTTCATATAAAATGTAAATACAGTTACAACTTCAGACACCTGTCCTGATCTCAGGTGTTTCATGTAAAATGTTAATTAATACAGTTATATCTTCAGATCCCTGTCCTGTTCTCAGGTGTTTCGTGTAAAATGTAAATTAATACATATAAATTCAGATACCTGTCCTGATCTCAGTGTTTCATGTAAATGTAAATTAATACAGTTATATCTTCAGATCCCTGTCCTGATCTCAGGTGTTTCATGTCAAATGTAAATTAATACAGTTATACTTCAGATCCCTGTCCTGATCTCAGGTGTTCATGTCAAATGTAAATTAATACAGTTATATTCAGATCCCTGTCCTGATCTCAGGTGTTTCATGTCAAATTACATTAATACAGTTATATCTTCAGATCCCTGTCCTGATCTCAGGTGTTGTGTAAAATGTAAATAATACAGTTAATCTTCAGATCCCTGTCCTGATCTCAGGTGTTTCATGTCAAATGTAAATTAATACAGTTAACTTCAGATCCCTGTCCTGATCTCAGGTGTTCATGTCAAATTGCATTAATACAGTTATATCTTCAGATCCCTGTCCTGATCTCAGGTGTTTTGTGTAAAATGTAAATTAATACAGTTATAT